>NC_079547.1:18334724-18639605 GCF_015846415.1 Triplophysa dalaica | reverse complement strand
TAAGACTAGTTATGATCGAACAATCATAATACATGTGGGTTGCATGGTTCTAAAAAAATAAACCCAGATTGTCATCCCACTTTAAAGGGCCAGAGAAATGGAATATGTAATGTTAAAGGTAATTGTTGCACTGGCAGGAAATTTGACAAGGTACATTAAATGTAATTATACAGGGCTGCACCAGCACAATGAAGCAAGACCAATTGTCCTTTTTTGAGGCCTCCATTATAGCCTTCTGTATGAAATCCGTTTAACTCTGTAACCTCTGTAATTGATTAATATCCAACCAGGCAGGTGGAAAATACTTCATCATCTTACTTTGATTCAGTCTGCCTGGAAGGCTTTGTTATGCCAAGAATTGAATTGGGGGAATGGAAGTTTTCCATTGATAGCTCAGCACTTGACATTTAGAGCGACCTAAGAACAAGATACAAAGCTACAGGCAGAAGGTGGTTTCTAAAGGGTAACTATGATTACTTTATTCATTAAACTGACACGCAAATGTAAGTGTTAGGAGCATTAAACTATGGCATTATTATGCCTGAACGTAAGAAAACACAGTTAACCAAATATAGATTTTATTGTATCAGCAAATATAGTTGGAAGCAACTGTTCTTTTTACGCCACACTGTATGTCTCCGAATAAAGCCACATCGGATGATGACCTAAAAACTGTGAGAAAATGAAACCCTTGGGATCTTACTGTTCTGTTTTATGTTGCATTAAACGTGATTTTTGTTGGTGGGTGGTGTACACATACAGCAACGTGATCAAAATGAATGGCTTTGCCGCATGTGAAGCATGTCTTTGGGTGTACTGTACATTGCCGAAAAATAGGTGTGTATTTGACAGTTCATGCTGAGCAAAAGTCTCCTGCCAAGCTGTTTTCAAATTTGCATACAGAGAAAAATGTGTAAAGGTAACTCAGTGCGCATGACAAGTCAGTCCAGAGGCATTGTGAGCGTTTGAGAATGTCAGGTGTGGACAACAACACCTCGGATAAGAGAGAGAGAGAGACACACAATAGAGAGGGGGAGAGAAAAAAGAAAACCCTTCGTTGCTGATGCTGGCATTTTTCCTTGCCTCCGGCATGAGGGGTTGGCAAGGGCAGGGCCTTTTCTCGTGTCAGAGAGACGGCTGACCGTGTTTTCTCTGACTCCTCTGTTGTGTACGTGTGTCTGACAGGGCCGTTTGGGCAAAGACCAAAGGTTGGGCAGCACACTCCTGTCCAGAAACCAGTCTCTGGAGGAAGAGTTTGAGAGAGCCAAAGCAGCAGTCGAGGTAAGACAAGTCTCAGTGTCATCACCAGAACGAAAGACGGAAATATTCATAAGCATCTCATCCACTTGCGTGCGGAGGCATTTTGTATGGAAAGGCAAGGGAGGTCGCGCCTCCTTAATAAAAATTTGAATGAATAACTGTAAAACAAATAAAGTGGGGAACAAAACAATGCAAATATCACGTTGCATGAGTTTATGTAGTGCGTAAAACACAAATCATTAGTGACACCAAGTTTTAGTGAGAGGAGAAAATGCCATTCTGTGATTGGTTGATTACTCTGTGAATGTGATAATGCCCGTCCATCATCTTTTCTGTTGTACAAGGGTCAAACCGGTGGAAACAGGCTATTATTATACAATAAACAACTCATTCGCATCAACATCTATCGTTTGGTAAAGCCTAAAATGAGCTTGAAATGACTTGAAAACACAAAATGTGAAGATAATTGTATTGACAAAATAAAAGGGGTGTTTTGTGCCTGCTGATCAAAAATGTTGTTTTTGTGGGAGATCTGTCTTTTCAATTCAAGGAGATGGGACATTGAAATTACGGCCACCGAGTGTAAATACCATCCTTTAGGGGACATTGCTTATGGTCTGACTTAAATAAAAAATAGTGTGAGGTAATGTGAGCAGACAAAAATATTAATACACTGTTTGCTTGTGGATTGATATTGGATCGTATGCCTTGTATCTGTCAGTCATGCAAACATCAGAAGGAATTGGAATGTGAATTTACATTAGATTTGAAAGCTCAAAGATGGGTTACCTTTACATTTATTGAATGCATACATGTATCTATACAGTAGGTGTCTGTGCACATTGAACAGGAAAATGTGTTTTTACATTGAAAAAATATACATTAGGTCTCAATTAACTTTAACTTTATGCTCACATTTATGTGATTTTTATACAGTTGTGGCTTTGAAAGAGTTGAGCAGAAGCCTGCTGTCTTGAGTACAATGTGACTCTAATTAGACTTACTTAATAATTGATCGATTATGATGTCAACTGTGCGGCTCATGGAACAAGTTGAACCATAAAACATCTTTCCATTGCTCAATGAAAGGAGAAAATAGGCCAGTCACTGAGCATCAGGTGGCAGAGAAGGTATTGTCCGTACAGAAACTAGATATGGGACCCGGCTATCCAACATCAGTTCCTCTGCTTCAGTGATCACAACCGTTGATGCATGGAAGAAATTACTATAAGGTCTGTCACTCAAGAGAAAAAACATCTGCACACAACATCTATAATTAAACAAAAAGCTTATTTTTTATATAACAGCTACATATATATTATTTTGAGCAGCATAGCGTGGGGAACATTTTTATTTTTCTGAAGTGTTTTGAAATACACATCTTGAATACACAAACAAATAGCTATGAAATGACAATAATAGTGCTTAATACCTTGTGAAAATCACTAAATGCTAAATTTTTTGTGTTGATTTGAAGAGTGTCTGTTGTATTGCATGTCTTGCAGAGGTTGGATGCTGGGGGCAAAAACATGGACAAGAACAAATGAATAATAGAGGAGAAAATGGAAGGACATGTAAAAGTAGAAGGAGCATTTTTCACAAAATAAAACTGAAAGCCTGAAACTAAAATACACTTTTCTTCATTTACAGCAAATCGTCAGGAAAGGAGGTGCTTAACCGTGCTCAAATGTTCAACCACACAAGATCAAACAATACTATATGAGCTGTTGTATTAATTAACTATAAAGTTTGTAATTTTTGCAATTTAGTTATCATTATTTGAGACGTTGTGTAATTGTTTTGCTATTAAGCATAAACAATTAACATAAAAACAAATTAAATAGACAATTGAATTAATAATATAACGCTATGCAAGATATATTTAATGTCTTGGAAATAAAAATAAGATTAATCAAATCAATCAAATCTAATATCAATTGATGAATAATTAAAATATATTTATTCAAATTAAATACGATAAAAAATTAAATATTGAATATATTTCTATAATATTTCAATAAATTAAGCATATTTTGTTTAGTTTTTTTTTCTCGCAGTGACTTTGTTTCTAGTTTCCAGTTTGGAAGGGGTATAGACAGGGTTCAAAGCAAGTAGTGATTCTTATTCCTGCAATGGAAACAAATAGAGTATTAATCGATAACATCCTACTTGGGTTTCGATTATTACAGGAACCCTGGGCTTCATGCTGAGAGCTGACCTTCTTCCTCCTAACCCCCTAAGAATCTGTGTATATTTAATCTCATGATTAGCTGAACACAGGCGCGCAGATGGCACTTAGAAAGTGGGGGACATGACACCCTCAGATTCATAGTGACCCGATCCGTCCCCCTTACTGTCCCTACGAAAGGAAACAAACATTGGTAAAACTAAGGATTAATCAGGGTTTCCGCTGTGTACATTACCTTAATTGATGATTTAATCAATCGCTCCCTTATTTATTTTGCCGTCACTGCTTCACGATCTGATCGAGTCAGACACAGGCTGACGCACAATAATCAACCAGTCACCATTACTTTGTACCTACGCTCTCACTACACACTGTTCTGTTGTCAATAAACACACACAATGTGCTGTCACCGACATTTACATTGTATGCGCTCTCTGTTTGCTGTTGCTAGCCTGCTATAACTTAAGTCCTGACGCCGCCCACGGGGTCCTATGAGGAGCTTTTGGATGTAGTAGCGGTAACCATAGTGATGAAATGCCATCGTCTATGACTTAGCTGGTGATTTTTCTGGACTGAAAAAATTTAGCTGCATAACTGCCACATAAATGCAACGAAGAGACAAAAAACAATCACCTCAAGTCTTTTCAAAAACCAGACAATGTAAGTATCCTATGCCTGTTGACTTTTCCCAGATGGCAGATTTATTTTGTTATTTATTTTTAATACACTCAGCAAACACAGCAAAACGTGGAGAGCATGACTATGCAAATAGTTGAGTGGACAGAGGCAAATAGCGAATTAACACAAAAAGAATCGTTGGATATATCAAACAATTTATTGTGAGGAAATAATGTTTTATCTGGATTTGTGAGACTAAATTAGAGTCCTGGCATAACATTATAATCTAACCCAATACTGTATAGGTGGCTTAGTGGTTAGCACGTTCGCCTCATACCTCCAGGGTTGGGGGTTCGATTCCCGCTTCCGACTTGTGTGTGTGGAGTTTGCATGTTCTCCCTGTGCCTCGGGGGTTTCCTCCGGGTACTATGGTTTCCTCCCCTGGTCCAAAGACATGCATGGTAGGTTGATTGGCATCTCTGGAAAAATTGTCCGTAGGGTGAGCGTGAGTGAATGAGTGAGTGTGTGTGCCCTGCGATGGGTTGGCACTCCATCCAGGGTGTATCCTGCCTTGATGCCCGATGACTCCTGAGATAGGCACAGGCTCCCCGTGACCCGAGGTAGTTCGGATAAGCGGTAGAAAATGGAATGTAATACTGTATAAATTGTCTGAGGTAAATTGACTGATTTATGTTTAAATACTCGACAAAAAGTAAAATACTAAACAGTTTGATCATGCATTACTAGTGTTGATCAGGTAGGCCTTTGTTCTTTGTTGTTTATCCATGATTTCAAATAAGAATCCTCCAGTGGCTTTTTGTGCAAACCATTAGCCCAAATTACGTATTTACTAAATTACTAATGTAACTACTCGAGCACTAGTTAAAGCCCAAATTACTCAAAATAACTAACTGAGTTGAAATCATTTGCTGACAGATTGGTCCCCCCAGTTAAAAAATCCCATCTGCGCCCCTGGCTGAACAGACACCTTTATTGTTCCGAAAACTGTCCGGGACTCTGTAGCTAGTTTCCAATCATTTCCATTCGCTGATGTCTGGAATGAATTGAAATGAGAAACTGCTAGTCTCGCGGAACAGTGCATAAAGATGCAAAACGGAAAATACATTAACGCCCAGCTGTCTTAGGGGAGGATCATGTTGAGATGTAGGAAACCGGATGCAGCCGAAATTATGATGTGCTATTTAGAAACAGGCAAAGAGGTGAAAACAGACTTTAGGCTTTGCTCTGCTTTGCTCAGTGGCAAAGATAGAACAGAGTTGTGTTAAAAAGGGATTTAGATGAGCTTTAGACTCCTGTATGTAATTTCCACACATGAATTGACAAATTTAAATGGATTTTGAAAGTCTTAAATCTCAGAATGTTTAAATACCGGGTTTCTGGATGGAATCGTATGACCTATAGAGACTTATCATATTTGAAAACCACTTTTTTGCATAATTTATTTAAAACAGAAAAGTATGATCTGACAAGCTTT
The DNA here is from genome assembly GCF_015846415.1 of Triplophysa dalaica. Lineage (NCBI taxonomy): Eukaryota > Metazoa > Chordata > Actinopteri > Cypriniformes > Nemacheilidae > Triplophysa > Triplophysa dalaica. Next base: position 18,634,044 of record NC_079547.1, on the reverse strand, counting down.
AAATTTGTAACAGTGTGTTAATTCATCCTTTAATCTTTCCATCTTCCAACATTTGTTTGATGATGCAAAATGACAGAAATTCATTTTATCAGGGAGACTAGACAGCTTGTCGATTCTTTTTTATATGTTCAACAACTCAACTCCACCCAACCACAAACTACCCAAACCGCCCTTTTCTCAAAGAAATATATTATTACTGAAACATACATGTACACTTGTTTCAAAAGTTTTTTTTTTGTAGGAATTAAGTGATTATGGTGGACATTTATAAGTAAATATGACGAAATGGAATGCCTCAAACTGTAGTTAAACCAACTTACTTAATCTTTTAATGTGTGGGTGTTTAGATTTTGGTGGCTTATCCAAACTCAAATGTTAACCTTTCAGTAAAATATGAATTGAATCCATCTCTTTTCGTTTAATAGATATGAGATAAATAGGTTACATCATTCTGCATTGAAAAGTTCAAATAACAGTTTCTGTATCCCTCCACGGCCCCAATGTTAGATAGATGGACATGTGACCTCATTAGTTAATAACCATCAGAAGGTTTTGTCGATCACCCACGCTTATCTGTCAAGCTTTAAATCTTGTTGATTGATCCATAAACTCTCATTAGAACTCTTCCTTGTTAATTGACACAAAGCTTTGGATTTAACACTAACTAGAGGGAAGAATAATACCTAAAGTTCACTCAAAAATTTAAATTCTGTCATGTTTTCTCGCCCGCTTGTCATTTCAAACTTTTCTCACTTGTATCCTCCGCAGAATACAAAAGAAGATAAATTGAAAGTTGATAACCAAACAGCACTGGCCCCCATTTACTTTAGTCATTTGGCATTTACTTCTATTGTTTGGACACAAAACCAATGCAAGTGTGCCAGTTAACATTGTTCTTCAAAATATCTCTTTTTGTGTTCTACTGAAGAAAAAAGGCATACAGGTTTGAAATAACGGAGAAATAAGGGTGAGAAAATGATGACAGAATTTTGGAAAACAATTCCTATAATAAATAATGTGTGAATTCCTGTTGGAAGTGAACATGCCCTACTCGTTCTAAAGCACAGAAGCATTGAAGTAGGAACTCTGGGGGGAGTTCATTTACGCATTTGACAGACGCTTTTATCCAAAGCGACTTATATTGCATTATGAACCCACGACCTTGCATTGTTAACACAATGCTCTTACCACTGAGCTACAAGAAAGTGGAGCAAAAGTTTTGTGCCACAAGAACTGCAGGCTTTGTGTACTGCCCAAATTGAAATAAAGGTATCAAACTTGTGAACCAAATGTCATCTGTTACAAAAACAGCAACCAATTAGAAAAGACTTTCTCTCCCTAGTGAATCAGGACGCCCTTGATCATGTGTCTTTTGGTTTAAAATGAGAACAAGCACTGAAGAGCACTGAGCCCCTTCCGACCTCCTGTTAAGGCCCCTGTCATGGCCTGCTGATCTCATGACAACATTTCAGTCTTTATTGCACAGACAGTATAGAGCTCTATCTCACACCGTCCCAAGGGGGAAGCAGTACAGTTGAGGTAAAAGAAATCTGAAGGAAAGATGCCCGTCTTGAATGACAGATAATGTCATAGGGCATTCAGGAATGCTTTCTGTATGTGAAGAGCTTTAGGGCATGTCACAGCTCTCATTATTTTCTCCCATGGATTTTCTGTTCTTTTTCAATGTTCCGTACATATATTCCATCGCAAGAATGTACTGGATAGATGTGGATGAATAAGGTGGCATCACTATATGTTTATATAGTAAGAAAATAAGGCAGTAAAATGTATAAGTAAAATCACACGTGTCATAAGTAGAATCAAACTGGCTTTACAAGTCATTTCAACATAAAACTGTATCTAACCATTTCTACTGTTAAAATTCAGTTTTTCAGGACATATAATGAATTGGCCACTGCTCCAGATGTCAACCCTTATATTGAGGCAGCTGTCTGTGTTTCTGCCAGCCAAGTGTCAACATGCCACACCACTAACTCTTGCTACAACAAAATAGAAGGGGACTGAAAGGAGTAGTTCACCTTCAAAATCATCTACTCCATCCTGCATTCATTTGAATGACAATAATTTATTGAAATAGCAAGAATTTATTAGAAAAATATAAAAGTCACTCTACCGTAAAATTAAACAAAGTATGTAATATCACTTTATAATAAATATTTATTTGGTGGGCAGATGAACATTTTGGTTGGCGCCCACCCATACCCACGCCCAATATAACAGATGAGAGAACTTAAATTAGGAACATTTAATAATTATGATGGCAAAAAAATCCAGAGAATTTTCTTTCAAATCTTCAGTGAAGATGTGCAGTGAAGGATGTCAACCCTGATCCTCTGGCCATTAAAACGTTCTGTCAGGCAGTCTTTCCCTTGTTGAAAGTTAATGAGTCTTCAACATTAACCTCTGATGTATTGGATGGGGTCTGTGCTGAATTGTTTGGGGGGGACCATTTACTGTAATTTGGCACTTAGTGAAGCTGTTGGCCATCATAAAGCGCAGAGGGGCATTTATCTCCTCAACAAGAGATGTGTCATTGAAAAAAAAATATTTCTCATCAACTTTCAATATAGATATAATCTGTGAAGGGATGAAGATGCTTTGGAGAGTGGATGACTGTCTTAAAGGGACAGTACACCCCAATGTAAAAATTCTGTCATCATTTAATCACCCTCGAGTTGTTCCAGATCTGTATTTATTTCTTTGTTCTGATGAAAACAGAGGAAGATGTTTGGACGAAAGCTTGTAACCAAACAGTTCTTGGCCACCATAGACTACTACAGTATGAAAAATTACAATGGCAGTCAAAAGTGCCCCAGAACTGTTTCCTTTGCAACATTCTACAAAATATGTTATTTTGTTTTCAACAGAAGAAAGGCATTTATGAAGCAATTTTTCATACAACGGTAGTCTGTGGTGGCCAATAACTGCTTGGTTTGAAAATGTATGATTGATAACGTTTTGTGTATTCTAAGCTTCGGTCCAGTTTCACTGTCACAAAGATAGATGTAGGTGACCAGATGTTGCTTTACGCTTTCATAATAGAGTTGCTTTACATTTATGTTGAGAGAGTTGGTGTTAAATTCTAATTGCATTTTGATTGGCTGTTATAGTTTTATTGTTCATCAGCTGGAAAAATCGCCTAAAAACGACCCCAACTATACATTATTTGTCTGTATCGTTATTGTTAAAGTTGTGATGTGGATGCTTCTCTTAATCTCTTAAATTTACAATGATTTCTAGCATCATTATAAGCATCAATATTTCATCATATTTCACCAGTTTTTGAGTCTTTACACTGGCTCCCTGTCAAATACCGTATTGATTTTAAAATCCTTTTGTTAACTTTTAAGGCATTGCATGACCTGGCCCCTCAATACCTGTCTGATCTTTTAATTCCTTACAAACCTTGTCGAAATCTACAGTCTTCTCAGTATGGTCTTTTAAATGTGCCCAAGACAAGGCTCCGCTCCATGGGTGATAGAGCATTTTCTGCTTATGCTCCTAAGATCTGGAACTCTCTCCCGTTAAACATCAGGGTGCCTCTAGTCACTTTCAAAACTTTTTAAAACATTTTATTTCAGAACTGCTTTTATTTGACTGGGTTTTTTGCTTTGTTTTTTTACAGTATTCTGTTTTCCTGCTTTATTAAAGTGTGATGTAGTGTTTTGATTTTTGTGCAGCGCTTTGAGAAGGAAACTTTTAATGGCGCTATGTAAAATAAATGTATTATTATTATTAATATCAAAGTATTCATAGCTATAAAAATAATAAAAATATGTAACGTATCTTTATAACTGAAAAATGATTGATTATATAAAAGAATACTGAAATTAATGATTTTATAGACATTACTTCATTTTGTCTCAAAAAACTTGACTTCAATTTTTATGTTGCTGTACTGTGTCAATATTAAAGAAACAAAGGTTCTTTCAATGTAGGTAGATATTATGTAAAGAACAGTGATTTACAAAAATGACTTTAGTTAGTTTTGAGCTAAAGTTTTGTGAAGTGGGATTTTTGTGAAAAACATGCACTTTTCAACTGTTAAATGTGCAAACCAGCACATGTTTTGTTTATTTGGGCCTTCTCAAATCATTTTAAAGCATCTCGTACTCCTGCATTAATTCCAAGTGTTTCATCATACTCGCTTCACTACCTAATGCTTGTAGAGAGGAAAACTTTTGATTAATCAAAGTCTTAAATGAGGTTTCCGAATGGCCTAGACGGCTGTGAGTTGACTAGCTCGCATGGCTGTGTAAGTCTCCTCTTGCCATCAATATTCATGCGCAGTGATTTATTATTCAGATTGCCGAGCACAGGGAGTTCACAGACATGTTGATACTGATTCAAGACATTTCTAAGTGCTCCACACCTGCGGAGACCCAAGGACTGAGATTACCAAACTTGATGATGTTATTGGTTTTAAATCTTTTTAGAGCTACATCTATGTAGTTTATGTCTTCTTTATTTGATTCTGTCCTGCTTTTCTCTCATAGTCGGACACAGAGTTTTGGGACAAGATGCAGGCGGAGTGGGAAGAGCTCGCCCGCCGGAATTGGCTTACAGAGAATGATGATCAGCAACAGATTCCTTCCAATGTGTCTCCGTATGAAAAGGTACAGGACAAATAAAACCTTGTATTTTTATATTAGGCTCTACACACAATGGTTTCTGAAAGACTAAGACCTGTACCTGTAGTCCAAGATTGTGTGTTGTTCTCATTAATTTGCAATTTTGTAATTTATAACAATTAGGTATATCAACCTAAAAAGGTCGATTGTTAACTTAATATAACAGATTTTTGTTTCGACCGACCTTTTTATAGTTTTTGTACAATAATTATTATGGAAATATTTATTTTAATGTAGCATCAATGTTTTAGTGTATGTTAAGCTCAAGTAAATTTTGAGCTTAAATCATTAATTGCGATATTGTGAATATGTGAACAAAATCAGCATTGTTCACCAAAACAATTACTAAACAAAAACTATAACCATTATCACATCTTTAAAAAAATATTTTCAATTGTCATTGTTAGAAAATTCTAGAAATTGAAGCGATAATGGATGACTACATCTAGAACTTGGTTCATGAGGACAGTATAAATCATAAAAGACAAAACCCATCAAATGTACACTTATTAAGTTTTGGACGACTCATTTTTAGTAACTGTTATGTTAAACTGTTCTTTTTAGTACAGTGGTATGCCAGTTCCTTGCCATTTCTTTGTACAAGAAATAATACAGAAATGTTTAAATATGTGAAAATATTTTTTTGTTTTTTGTGAGTACCGTCGATGTTAAAAAAAATGTGATTTTCGTATTCAGCATACTTCATAAAGAAACAGTAAAAATTAAAGTGAACTTAAAAAAAATGTATAACATTGTGTAAGAGTATACATTTTTTGAATTTCTTAGTATTTGGAGTGTTTGACTAGTGCCAAAACCTGATGTATGTTAGTCAGGCAAATTTGAGAATGTTCTAGAAATGCAATATTTTTCTTCTAAAAGGTCTTATTAGGACCCCACTGTAAATACATAAACCAGATATGTGTAATATTATTTGATCATATCTTTTTTTCTTCCTCAGGGGTACTACTTCCACACAGATAACCCTTTTAAAGACTGGCCTAATGCGTTTGAGGAGGGATTAAGGAAGTCGAGAGAGGGAGATCTGCCTAACGCTGTACTGATTCTGGAAGCAGCCGTCTTACAGGACCCTCATGATTCAGAGGTGAGCGAGTCAGGTTCGGCTACTTTCATCAAATCAAAGTCTGCACAGCTTGAAAACAGTAACCTACATGTTCTGCCAATCAAATTCCTTCATACCCACAACCTACAGCGATAAGTGCTAGTTGACTACTTGCCCACACTGAAGATTTAACAGATCATAGCATGATTAGCTAAGGCGGGGGTTCCACGTTCTCACTGGTTTCCACGAGAGCTTTCTTTTTGTCAGAGCGTTTGACACTGACTGATAGAAAATCATTAACAGCGCTCAAACTGAGTAGGTTTCTTTTATTCTGACAAAAACACAGACACAGCCAGCCATGTTAACATATTTTATTTACTGTAGTCGTGTCACATGGATGGTTTTTAAATGCAGCTTTCTCCAACAGAAAGGTAATACGATTATCTCCTAATAACCTGTATTACCCGGTGTTCATATCCCTACAGATGCTTCATAAAAGGGATTGTTCGTTCCAAAAATGTACATTATTTTTCATCATTTATCCACCCACGTGTCACCTGTATGACTGCAGAACACAAAAGAAAATATTTTGATGAACGTTGGTAACCACACAACATTGGACCCCATTGACTTCCATTGTGTGGACACAAAACCACAGAGACATTTCTCGAAATATCTTCTTTTGTGTTCCAAAGAAAATGCAGGTGATGAATGACTTGAGGGTGTGTGAATAATAACTGAATTTTTGGGTGAACTGTCCATTTAAACCGTAGCTAAAAACGTAAGTACTGGCTTCATGTTTTGCTATACAGGATTTTCAAATCTGTTTCATAAACAAGAACAAAACCCAAACAGTGACAACAGAAATCCATTCAGGTCCTCACAAAATATGTTTTGAATGTCTCAGGTGAATGCCACAGCTGAGCCAGTCATTTCCCCCGAGGTTAGCACTGCTGCACCTGCACAATAGAACCTCCTCACCAGAGTCGAGGTGATAACCCCAATGCTTATTGTTCAATACCTATTTTCTTGGCAGGCTTGGCTGGTGCTGGGAACCACTCAGGCAGAGAATGAGAATGAGCAGGCAGCAATTGTCTCCCTCCAGAGGTAAGGAAGGATCCCTACATGAGTCTTGCAGTCATCACATTTAGGATTGGACTAAGTTTATCCAAATGAACAATGCTGATGCTCATTCGGCTTGCACTAAAATAAACTTGTGATTACCTTAAATCAAGATTAACAGTAAACTTTTCCAGAAATGATTTGGGATAGTTTTTGACAACAATGCCCTTTACAGAGTTCTCTAAAGTGTGGAAGTTGAAGCAGGAGAATGTCACACAGGCCTTGAATCAGACACACCTCTATGTGGTTATCTGTGACACCAAATGAGACAAAGCTCACTGCTGTGCCCTCTCCTGCTTGAGATAAAGAGCTGCTGTAATAACCCGGTGATCCAATTAAAATTGCATTTCATAAGCACAGGGGCCGTTGGGAGATTACATTCTTTTAGTTTAGGACAGCCAACCATAATCTTTTACAATTTTCCTTGGAACGACTAAGGGGGTGAAAACTCCAATCTTTGTTTGTAATCACTGGTAACACTTGAGGCCGTATATTCATACTGTGCATCTTTATAATCGGCATTATTATAATCGCAAAAGAGGTTTTAGAATGTATTTTATTATGAGATTGTCCACAATAGTATTTAATCTTGTCATTTTGCCAAAGTGTATCATTTGTGATTGTAGGGCTACACGACTATGAGTTAAAGAATAATCACGGTTATTTTGCTCAACATTTTTTTATCACAATAAATCACCACGGTTATTCTGTCAGTTTAGAACTTTTTTCTTGCACTTCATCATTTCATTACACTTTAACAGCCAATTAATATAGATTATAATCTATCATTGTTGAATTTTTATAACACCCTATTTTACCCATTATCACCACTGTTATTACTAATGTCTTGTAGGTGGCTTAAATCGTTAAAACAATTAAAGTATGATTAATCGTGCAGCCCTCTGTGATTGGCTCATATGTTCCAAATCATACTCTGTTGGGCTTTAGGAGGTCTGTTATACCAAGAGAAATGTCATATGAGGTCTAGGCATTGAAAATTAGAGTCAGTCATCTGAGAGGTAAATGCCACATGACTAATCGCCATGGGGTCAAAGGTCTCTGATTGGCTGACACCGCCATAAGAATGTGCACAGTGCCAAGCCATTCACTATCGACGGTTTTGGTGGCAACAACATAAACAAACGTTATGTGGCCCAAACTTAACTTCCTACTGTTGAGTGGTTTCATCGAATACGATTAAAATACAACAAAATATTAAAAACAAATTAAAATAAAGTGTTATATTACAACCAAACACAGACCGGAAGTTCGGGCCAGGTGCCTACATCCGATGAAACCGTCTATAGACATAGATGGACGCTGAATTGACCACTTTCAGGTCAACACTTCCACCATTCACAATAGGGAAGTCTCCAAAATTTTCCAACTCTAACTGTTAAGAGTCTAAATTGAACATATACATTTTAAATCAGTTTTAAATGTAGAAATGTAAACATTATTGTGCTTTTAATATAGGAAAACGTCCCTGTTTGCTTGTATGTGTTTATAGGGCAGTCGTGCCCTGTCCAATATGGCGGCAACATTGATATATTGCAGAGATGCGCAAAAGTGGTCAATACTGTCCAAGTCATGCCTATTTTTGCTTTTTATATATTTAATGGGATAGGAGAGGAGAGTGCAGACAGGAATGCTTGGGCAGAGATAGGGGATTGTGATCGGCAAGGACCATCAAGACAGGAATCAAACTTTGGTCGATGTAAACACACTGGCGCTATATATCAGCGTGCTTACCACAGGCCATCGATGTGGACGCCAAGACATGCTTTTAAGAGCAGACCCAACAAATTGCTCACTATATAAATCTACTTTAAAGGGGTGATTCGCCGGAAATACGTGTTTTTCTTTGGTGTGTTATAAATTTCACATGCATGTATTAGACACGCAAAAATGTAAATGTCGGAACAAAAGATGTATTTTATCTAGAAGCGACTGCTCACCCAGACCTGCCCGAAACGCCTTGTGTAACCACACCCCGGTGAATCTACATCAGTTCGTAACACAAACACGGCTAAGATCATCCAAATGTAAACGTAAGTTTCTATTCAGAGCGATGAGCTTTGTAAAATATCAGCACGCTTCAGATAGGCTGGGCAAAGATGAGATACAAACATGCACGGAATGTGGAAAATACAGCGTTTTTTAACCTAAAATCGTCTATACACATTGTTTTACATCTAAAGCAAACAATACTATTCGTTTTAGCCGCGTCAAATGACCCCTTTAAACTAAAAGTTTCTACTTAAAAAGTACTTTCCCCATGAGCAGAGTATTATGTACTTTTGATGCATACAGAAGTAAAAGAACTTGGACATAACCAGGAACAGCTAAAGAGCACTGCATTACATCAAAATGCATTGTTGCATCGTTTTCTTGCCCTCGTAAAATATGAAAGATGGGTTGTAAGCACATTGATTATAGTTTCATGAACATGTAGACATGGACCCCAATGCAGACACATAAAATGACACATGTATTTGGGCATGGATTAAAAGCAGAACTGATCAGGAAGCATCTGCCTGTCATGATGGCTGTGAGCTAATTAATGTCCATCAAAAGCAACAGATCCTCAGATGCTTCTCTGTCTTGTGTGTGTGCAGGTGTCTGGAGCTCCACCCCAACAACCTACAGGCCCTCATGGCCCTGGCAGTGAGCCTGACCAACACAGGGATGAGGCAGGAGGCGTGCGAGGCACTGCTCGGCTGGATAAGACACAACCCCAAATATAAGCATCTACTGAAGAACCGCACACACCTGCAGGTCTCACCTGGCTCACGGAAACTGTCCCACTCTTCCTCTATGGCCTGGTATGGATTTGACAGACTGCAAAAAATGCTAGAAATTCCGTCTTAAAGGGATATTTCACCCAATAATAAAAATGATGGTGATATTTATTTACCCTCATGTTGTTTAAAACCTTTATGTGACTCTTTCTTCTGTGAAACACAAAAGTACATATTTTGAGAAATGTCTGTAGTTTTGTGACAATAGAATCAATTGGGGCCAATGTTGTTTGGTTATCAGCGTTCTTCAAAATATATCTTTTGCATCTAAATGATGAAATAAGTTCATTATTGGGTGAACTATCCCTTTAAGGTGGTAGTTGTGTTTTAACAGGGTAGCTCAACGTGATCGCATTCATTGAGGAGGGGATTTTGTATGAATCGTACAAAAATGTGCTTTAAGAAAAGTTAGAAAAGTATATATTTATATATACTGTATATACAGTATATATATGATTTAAAAGAAATGAAGCAGAGGATCTATCTACCTTGTTCCAAAATGATTTTAAACTAGATTCCCAACAGGAACATAAGGAGTATATACTTGTGCTACAGCCTTTTCTAAATTGAACTTTATGAGCACCCATAACGTTCGCTTCTCTCCAGAGAGCCTTTATCTCATTTTCTTTGCTAATAAAAGACACATTTTGATGATAATGCCGGTGTGGGCGTCCCTCAAGGGCAAAGCCTCCGAGTCTCTGAACTCCCTGTTCCGTTCTCTTCCCCATCAGCTCCCTGCTCCCCGAGGTGAAGGAAGTCTACCTGGAAGCTCCTCAGCAGAGCTCGGACGCGATCGATCCGGACTTACAGACAGGATTGGGGGTGCTATACAACCTCAGCTTGGAGTTCAACAAAGCAGTGGAAGCCTTCAATGCAGCACTGTCAGTGCGACCTGAGGTAAATCCCTGCTCGGTGCACTCAGCGCTAACTGCATCACATAGAAATTCTCTCAAACCCAGAGAGAGACGATGAAATCAAGGTCTCGGGACATTTCAAAGTATCTCCAAAAACAGATTTTTCATGTTAGCCGACTCCAGATCGTCGCTTGTCACCTTGTCGACGATTGATGCGTGCTAAGCCCAGTTCTGCCCCCCTGTGTGGACTGCATTTACACTCAATCGGAAATCCTCCCTATCTGCTTGACTTGGTAATGTCTGCTTGCCTGCCGGGGGGCTCAGAGCTTGAATACAATGAAAGATAATGACGGTTTTGAAGCGAATCTCTGACATCAGACTTGCTGATGTCTTGCTGATGTTTCCTGTGCTTGGAAACTTAGATCTTCTAACTTTGTTTTGAATCACTGTACGTAAAGGTCAAATTCATAAAAGCGAGAGAAGATCATATCATAACAGTAGTTCAGTGTTAAATTGAAATCACACGTAAGCGAAGTTCCGACCCAGTGTTTAGGAGTGTGGAGAAAGAATAAATAGTCAAGATTATCGCTTAAAATGGTCAGTTCGTTTGCACATCAGGGACGTTTAAATCTTTGGAAATCTATGTCACGCGTAACCTTTCCAAATTGATTGCGCAATATGGAAGTCATGGACAACCTGAATGGAGGCACTCAGAGGCCGTGCTAGCCATATATTTATGTTTAACCAACAGCCCCCAGTTTAAGTGCTTTCTATGGATATGAACTCCAGAAAGCTTTTCTCAAAAGCCTTAGTTTGTTTCGACAGAAAAAATAAACACACTGACTTGTATAACATGTGGGTTAATGAATTATCATGAAATGTTAATTTTATAGTGAACTACTCCTTTAAAGGGATTAGGCGAAGGTGCATGTAACAGCATAATTTTGGGGGCACAGAGCGATAATGATTTTGATCGGTGACGCTGTGCCGAAGTTTATTTTTTCGTCCTTGATGTGTACAGGACTACCTGCTGTGGAATCGGCTGGGGGCGACGCTGGCTAATGGAGATCGCAGCGAGGAGGCCGTGGAGGCGTATACCAGAGCCCTGGAGCTCCAGCCCGGCTTCATTCGGTCACGTTACAACCTGGGCATAAGCTGCATTAACATGGGGGCTCACAGGTTTGCAAATCATCATTTATTCTCCCTCAGGTTATTCCAAACCTGTATGACTATCGCAGAACACAAAAGAAGATATTTGGAAGAACGATGGTAACCAAACAACACCGGCCCCCGTTGGCTTGATTGTATGATAACAAAACTACTGAAACATTTCTCGAAATATCTTCCTTTGTGGCCCAACAGAAGAATGAGTCATGTACTGGTTTTGTATGTCATGGGGGTGAATAAAAGACAGATTTTGGGGGGTGTACTAACCCTATGAACTGTAAAAATCTCTGATGCGTGCATTCATGTGTAAAAGAACACAATGTTTTCACTTTTTTTGGCAGGGAGGCAGCGAGTAACTTTCTGACAGCTCTCGGTCTACAGAGGAAGAGCAAGAGTCGGCAGCTTTCGCATCAGGTCATGTCCGGAAACATCTGGGCTGCCCTGCGAATAGCACTGTCCATGCTGGACCAGCCTGAGCTTTTTCAGGCCGCCAACATAGGAGACCTGGATTTACTCATGAGAGCTTTTAACCTGGATATGTGAGCAAGAATACCCTTTAACCGTGGCGAAAAGTCAAAGTCCAAAGTCTTTTAGGAGAAGAACTTTGTCGACATACTGTACAGTGTAGACAAAACCGGTTACTTGTTTTTCTGCAGAGCACCTTTACATTCCTGAGAACTGAGTGCCGGTTTAAAACTTTTTGCACTTCAGTTTATGATCTCCCCAAAGAGCACAACGCCAGGAGAAGATTGTACGAAGTATGCCTTAGTGAAAATATCAGCTAGACCTGCAATGTTACCATTGGAAGCCAGTGGGAAAACTTTTAAGTGTTCAAGAAAAATACTGCTTCGATCCTCAGAGATCTTTAGACATGTAGACTCCATGTATTGATTGAAATGCACTTTTTATTTAAAAAAATATTTTTGGTAGCATTTAGTTCAAGCCGGGACACTACCCACCTGATGTCTGCTGCATCGTCCCCTTTATTTCCTAGAGCTTGCGGAGCAGAATACAACGCCTTACTTCTCTTGCATGGAATAGTTGAGATTGAGATGTCACTATATCATATTAAAGCCATTCCTTGCCATACTTTGACCTCTTCATCAAAGACTAGGTTCCATAAAGTTCTAATGTTGTGGCGAAACGTATTGAAATGTCATGATGCACATGTGAAGCAGGGAAATCTGTTTAACTTCCCTTTTAGCCAGAGTTCTATGATGAATTTTATGAAAAAAAAAATGTTTCTATTTGGAAGAAAACTGCCCTAGGGCTGTCAAACGATTAATCAAGATCAATCGAATGCAGAATAAAAGTTTCTGTTTACATAGCTAATTAATTTTGTATTTATAAACACATACAGATACAGTAAATGTATACATTTTAAATATATATAAAATATAAACTTTTATAGAATAATATTTATTGGTAAATAGAAATAAATACATTTAAATATTTCCTAAAAATGTATACATGTTTGTGTTTATAAATACAAAATAAATATGCACAGAACACAGACATATATTATGTAAAAAACAAACTTTTATTATGGCTGCGATTAATCACAATCATTTGACAACCCTACACTGTAAAAAATGTTGTTTCAGCTTAAAAAATGTACCTACTGCCTTAACATTTTGAGTTAATTTAACTTTCAAATATTAGTTGACTAAATGAAATTCTTGTTGAGTTGACTAAACTCGTTGAGTTGACTTATATTTTTAAGTTGAATTAATTTAAAATTTTAAGGCAACCATTTTTAAGTTGAAGTAAAAAAAAGCTAAAATATTTTTTACAGTGTGGCAAAATCGAAGCCAAACATTTATTTCGTTTTTCAGTTTAGTGTCACGTTTTATAACCTTTTACTGTCATTGTACATTGTAGTTTATGATGGCTGACGTCCAGTTTGCATGTGAATGTTTTTTTCTTTATCGTGCAAACACGCAAATGCGTATGCAAAAGAACGATTTTAAAATGCTATGCAAAATCTAAAGAGAATTTCTTTTTTCATTCAGTTGGAAACTGAAAATTTACAATTGAGACAGATGCTTTCATTTAAACATAATATATCAAAGTCTGCTTTATTTTATAAGCGTTTGTTTTATCTTATTCTAAAACGTGGCACTGATCCAGCTGGTTTTGGTTTAAAATATTTTTTTATTTTTTCCAGACAACTAGCAAGAATAAAAGAGCGAGCATGCAAAGCCATTCAATCCCTTTTCAACTGCTTTATTGACTGAAGTTCTCTGCAACTACTTTTTGGTATGCCCTGTATATGCTCATTAAAAGTTAGGGCAGGCTTGTGCTCTGTAGCAGAATAGATACAGTAGATTATATCACGCCTTAGGCCAAATCTCCTTTTTCTAGAATTTTGTATAAACTCAGGTGTGATCGTCTAGATGAAGTCACTGCACCTGATGTAAGATCGCATGCCGAATATATTTATTTTTGAATGCTTTAGATTTATTTATATGCATGAACTTGACATGCCTATTTTGATCTATACCTTTCATTTGTATGACTTATATATATCACTGTAACCACACTATTTTGCATTTCAGTATATATATTGATCTGAAAATGATATATTAACCATATAATATAGACATAGGCATTTTTACAATGCGGTGGGGCTGGATAATGTACACAAGAAAATCTTTATAGTTAGGCTACTTATATTTAGTATTCTTGCAATAGCCAGATTTACTGACCCCTTTAGAAGTCACATTATAAATTAGAGTCAGTTTCTACATTATGCATCCATCAGAACTGTGTTTCTGAATTTGTACATGAAAACTTGAATGTTTGCCGCAGGCTTTATTAAATCTTGCGCAATATTTAAACATGGCTAAACATAGACGATCAATATAGAAAAGATATCTTTTAAAATAAAAAATTGTTATAGATTTTGTATGTCTGTTTATTTCTATCGATCAAAATTCCATGTGTGTATTTATCTGTTATTTAGATCTTTTTTGAGACGCTCTAAAGCGAATATTCCACGGTTGAATTCAAATACGAAAACAGCACCGTTAAACAACTGTGAACTTTATTGAACAATCCAAACATTCTGAGTCACAAGTATGTTTGAACAGATTTTGGAACCAGTTCACCTACATATGCTATGGTTGTGAACAATACGCGCATCAGAAAATCTATTAAAAAACAACTTACATCAAACAAAGTGGGCAAGTTTGTAAGATAGCTGCAGAATTGGCACACTTTTGCAAAAGATCAACGATAAAAACGTACCGCATGACCTTCAGTTCCATGAAAAATAGAACCCGCTAAAGATCAGTAATATTGCAAAATGTCAACTGACTAACCTCCGAGTTTTAGTGCACGTAGTGATAATATCAAGCCATGTTTGAGAAAGGTGGGGTAAAAGGATCCACTTTCACACCCGACAAAGCGGAATAGAGAATAGAGAAAAGAGCAAGTGAGAAAGAGAGAGAGAGGACCCGATATGCAGCCTCGGATGGGCAAGCAAATAAAGAAAACGAATGATACAGACAAAGAATGTAAAGAATCATGACAGGGTACAGTCCACATGACAACAGTTTGTGCAATGTTCAGATGAAACGCATTGAGATGAGCCTGAGCGAGAAAATGTAACAAAACATGAATGAAATATAAAACTTTAAAGGATACGTGCCACGTCCAGGGTTTATGAAACTGTCACTCAATAAATCGTTGAGAATGATGGATGCTTGGCCAAGTTTGTCAGATATAAAGCTTGACAGCAGGTTGGTAACACAGTACCAGAATAATACATACATTTGAGATCTATCTGTAAATCTATTTGTTATAAAATATTGCTTAAGTACAAAAAAGAAATGGTTTTACATTCTTTTAAACTGAGACTCAATTGAAATTGATCCCAGTCTTTAAACTGCTGAGGGTAAAAGTAAAGCACTTGAATGTTGCATGAATATGTGATTTTGGTGCATTATTATTATCACCGATTGACTGGAAGCTAGACCAAAAGAAAAACAATAACCCTATGAACCAAAGAGATTTAAAAAATGCTTCTGGGGACAATAAGCCAGCTCGATGTTGGTGCATATATGGATGAATTCCTAATGCTAGAATACACTGTATATCTAGCAAATATCGAATTGCAACACATGAACACCCGACATGGATTAAAGGACCACAAAGGAAAATCTCCATCTTCATTGTGTACGGCCATGAATCAAAAGTATAGTCAGAGGTTTTTGAAATCTATTCCTATAATTTTTGAATACATCTTTAACAACTGGGTTCCTCAAATGGCGCTGAATCGTGTACATTCGTCTAAAACGGCAGTAATAATTTCTTAATGCAGGCACACGTTGTATTTTCCAAAGCATGGCTTGAAAATACTGGCACAGGAGCTCAACATATTAAAAGAGAAATATAAGAAATTACTTGTAAATATATTAGGAAATTCATAATTTCCGTACCTAAAATTGCACACACCCCACTGTATCAATACAGCAGACACAACATAAACAAACGAATAACCTACAGACAACAAAACACATTCGGTTCCTTGCTTGATCGTTTCCGTGTGATGAGCGCCTGTGCAGGTCCTGGCAGGGACTGGAAGGTTCTCTCTCATTTTTACAGATGTTTCCAGCAGTGTAAGTGGTACTCCACATCTCTCTTGCCTTATGGCTGTGCATAAAGGCTATGATGGTCCAGATCTAGCAGCTTGACAGGCGCCGGTAAAAGTATATGTAGCCCAAGTCTTTAGGAGGCCTCTCGGACAAACACACTTTGTGGTCATTGTAAATCAGCCATCTAGGGATGATAAAAGACCCCAAAAATGATGAAAGAAGTAAAAAATTCTAGGGTTGACTCCAATATAATTCCATTGACTGATAACTGTGAGTTGCGCATTTATGCACAGAAAAAATGCACTTCTCACTACATTTCATAAATACATTTTTAGATGTTTTTTTCTTACCTTTAATACAGTACTTGTGTGTATTAAAAACCTTGTACTTTTTTGTGTTTTAGGTTTTGTTTAAATGTTTAAAACACTTAAGTAAAGAAAATAAATAGATTTTAATATACGTAAAGGAAAAGTTCACCCAAAATGTCTTTATTTAGTCACACACAGTCCAAATCTGTATAAATGTCTTTGTTCTGATAAACACAGAGAAAGATATTTGGAAGAATGCTTGTAACCAAACAGTTCTTGGCCATCATTGACTACCAGACATTATTTTTATACATTTGATGAACACAACAGAACGGATCATGGGCACTTTTCACTACCATTGTAATTTTTCCAACTATAGTAGTCAATGGTTTGGTTTTTGGTTACAAGCATTTTTCCCAATATTTGTCCGTGTTCATCAGAACAAAGACGTTTATACAGATTTGGAACAACTCGAGAGTGAGTAAATAAAGATTTTTGGCTGACTGTACCTTCAAGTATTGAAAGGTAAAAAACTTTTTTTTAATAAAATGTAGTGGAGTAAGATTCCTCCAAAGTAATGTGTGGCATCCTTAAAACCAGTTGAAACACAATACATATTCTAACTGTAAATCTTTTTAAGAATGTATAAGGAGTTGATGTACAAATTTACTGATAAATCTACAATTTCGCTTGGAGATACACACTGGTGTTACGCATAAACATAGAATTTATAAATGGGGCCTGTTGTTCTTTGGATCCTCTCATCAATCAGTCCATGACTTTAGGGGTTTGCATCCAAACACATTAGCAAAACATACATATATAACATAATAAATGAGTAATATATCAAGATCAGCATACCTTCCCTCTTTTTTGATATGACAAACATAATGGCCGGACATTGTTGATGTTCCCATATGACTGATGAAGGCAAACAGTTCGTAACCTTTAATATGATAAAAAAACACAAAAAACAGATCTTGTTACTTTTAATATTATGTGTTCACCCTTGTTTTTCAATGCAGTATGTTTTTCAACTCACGCCCGGGGCCGTCTCTGACACGGGGACTGGACACCTCCTCATCTGGGCTCAGTAAGGAGTCGCTGTTGGCGTTGGCATTCGAGAAGCTGTTATCGTTTGGTTCTGTGTCTGGTGTGTCTGACATAGCCTCGCTTTCATCCCCACAGTCCGGGTGGGTGAATATCCAATCAAGAGCTCGTTCCAAATTGTTATTCTGTGGTCAGAGAAGAAGCAGACATCTGATTGGCTGAAAAAATATGACATCATAAAAACCTTCCAATATCTGGAGGCAAAACACATTGGCATCGGAGTAAATGAGTTCTTAATACGCAGATCAAATTTCGTATGCTGCAACTGCATAAAGCTGCAATCTTTAACTATTTGGGGTTAAAACGAACAAAAATCTGTTGAGGATGTACATAATCAAATTTGTTCAAAAAAATTTCAAACTTATTTCACCCTGATAGGCCGTGATAAGCTGAAAAAAAGGGATTTATAATTTGAGCTGTCAGGTACAATTTAGTAGGAAATTTCAGCATGTAAAAAAATAGTGATTTTATGCAACAGCGATGACGATACAAAGGCAAAAGCTACAGATTACAGCTTTAATACAAAAAACACCAAGTTTTAAATTCACAAGAAAACACTTAATAGCAATATATTTTGTCCTCAGGAGAAAGCTATTTTATATAGTTTTAATATTTTAATGAAGTTATATTATAATGACTTATACTGTGGTCACAATATTCATTTGGGCACGTATCTGAAATAGCGCCATGATTCACAGAAAGCAAATCTGACACTCTTGTTTTTCCTAGCCAAACGTGAGACCCGTAGGGGGAAGATGTCCACTTGTTACTGAGCTATTATTGGCTGCTTTAGAGCCTACACATATGTGCTACCATAACACACATGAAAAACAACAACAACAACAACAACACGAGATCTACAACACAGTAAGACAATATGAAATATTATAAATATTGGTCCTCATTTGGAAACACATCTTATTAGTTATAATAATATTTCATAAGTGTAAGTCTGTAAATAGATGATATCTAATATCATATATAATCATATGCGTATATTTCAAGTTATCATTTTGGAATAACAAATTTATATAGAACCACAAAAGAATAGGAATTCAATTTTGTTAGCCAAGTGATTAAAGACAATTTTAGAAACAGTCATCTCTGAAAAACACTGGCCATTATAAATCAATTTTCCTTCAACTGTAAACATCTATGAACTTTCAAAACTACATTAAGAGAACATGTAGGTCAGACAAGCTCAACAGCATAAATGGCTTCTGTAATCCATGCTTGTCCAGAGAGAGTCCAGAGCCAGAACTAATGCTGACTCGTTGGGAGTTGTTTTGCATGGTCGTGTGGGACTACATTAATAACTCTGTGCCAAAATAACTGACCTGTTTAAGAGTTAAATGTAGTTGAATACACACAATATATGTACTCATTATTTACACACCTTTTTGTCTTTTTCCAGAAACCTGTGTGGTGTTATTTTATTTATGGCACAGAAAATAAATATGATACAATATTGTAAAAAGCTTTATTATGGTTAAGATTAGCATATTATCAATAATAGTGAATGGAAATGTGTCCATTCATCACATGACTCCAGAAGACTTTAAAACAATGCATATACAACATTTTTGGAATGCTGTTATGGCGCTTTAAATATAAAATGTGTACTTTTATGTTCTATGGAACAAATTAGTTTAAAGAATCGCAGGGATGAGTACATTGCTTATATTTACCCACAAATCAAATCCTCCTCAAACTGCAGTACTTTGTATAATAATAATATTATATTATCGTGACAGAGCAGGTGACACAGATGGGAAATGATTCCAGACAGATCACTCACTGTGGCTTTGAGAGCTTTGATGGTGTGATGCCTGGGGAAGCCCATGGAGGTGAGGATGGCAATGCTCTCTTCTGGAGGCTGGTTGTCTAGTGTGCTGACGGCAGGAAGGCTGGGGCTCGGCAGGTCTGCTTCCATGTATGTGGGTATTGCCAAAGGCTCAGCAAAATCTACAAGAGTCATGAGAGACATGTTTTTCGTCACACTTACAACCTGTTATTACAGGAGCCGTCAATCAATTTTAATCAAATTCACACATGTTAGTTACATCAATATTTGTTTGGAAAAAACACCAAATGAAGACAATTCAAAGACATTATGATGTTATTATGGCAGATAAATGTACTGTATAGACATAACAAAACATTGCTCAATATAATATATGCTTTCTCTTCATTTCATTGATCAACAGCCTATAGACAGGTGTAGATGTATTGTTTATATATGGTGTTATAGTACACATGAGGATTAGCCTCTATTAACTATATTATACAAAGATGAATAATAGTTCATCTTCATCTTGACATCCTCTCTATTCTTCTTTACTTTGTTTCACTTTCTGGGTGTTCTTTGGATTCAAGAATGGAACACATTCGGTGTGAATCAAAGAGGTCTGTGGATGCAAACAGTAGCAGGTGTTATGTGCTATCAGTTTTCAATAAAGACGGTTCTCAATAAGCGCAAACAGAGCGTAATATATTTGGTAATTCAACAACTACTCAGATACTACAAACATTCCTTTTATAGAATGTAATTAATTTCCTTCATTATAATTCATTTTCACTCCATCCAGGGTGTATCCTGCCTTGATGCCCGATGACTCCTGAGATAGGCACAGGCTCCCCGTGACCCGAGGTAGTTCGGATAAGCGGTAGAAAATGGATGGATGGATGGATAATTCATTTTTCATAATTTCATTTGTCGTGAAATGACGAGTTTTGAAAAAAAAATCATTAATTAACTAATATAATTGAACACGTTTAAGATTTGAACAACAGAAAACAGGCAATATGTTCTGTTGGAGAGCAAATATGGATTATATGGACTCAAACCTGTATGACTTTCTTTCTTCTGCAAAAAACAAAAGAAGATATTTTAAAGAATGTTGGTAGCCGAACCACGGCGGTACCCATTCACTTCTATTGTATGGGCAAACAAATATGAAACAAACTAATTACCTAGAATACCATGATGGACAAATTCAAATGATCACCAACCATGTGATCTGTTTCTTCACACTGTCTGTTTACATCATCTAACGAACCAGTAAATTCTGATCCATTTAACAACAAAAATACAATAAAGCCTAAAATATCAGAATACTTTTTGACATAAACAATACAGGTTGAGATTCTATAGGTGTCTTTTAATATCACCTCCGAAGTTTAGGACAATTAATAAATACATCAGTGTACACTATATGAATAACCACTGTCATATTGAAACAGGTCCAGCTGTTTTTGTGGAACAGATGTAAGCTACACAAGTCTAGGAGATGCAAAGCTAATGGGGTTCAGACCACTAGGGACTCTGCTTGTGTGTGTGTGTGTGTGTGTGTGTGTGTGTGTGCGCGTGTATGATCTCAGGTGGCTGCTTAACTAGGGCAGGAAAGAGATGAGTACAGAAATCCCGGCTCACAGGTGATGCTAACATCTGAGAATTGTGTTTAGTAAGAAGCACGTTGACAAAGATGTCATATTGAAGTCTTTAAAACACAACCTGTGTAAGTGTAAACAAGTGTAAATCTTGTAGATAATGAAACAACACGATGACAGTCCAGTATTATAAAGCAACCTAGATAAATTGCTAGATTAATGATTTTGCTTAAAGTACGTCAGTGGAAATACGCAACGGTTTACGTCACAGATGTTCATTTTAGACCACAGCTAGCAGGCATATTCCAAACATGAAATATTCCCCCGTGGCATCAACCCAAATAATGAGCTTCACAAAGCGCACCAGACCTCGTCTGCTTATTAATCTTCAAGGCGACATGGATGGCGGTTCAAATATACGGGTCCTTAGGATAACAGCATGTATATTGTTGTATTTTGTGTATTGTTGTAACTTTTTCATATTTCAAATGATATTAATTTTATACAGAACACCTACGGCAAAGATAAGCTGTTCTTCAAATGTCGGGTGGTTATCTCAAGATATATGGTCCTACCTGGCTCTTCCATGTGTGCTATAATCCAGTTAAAGGCCATCTCTGCTCCCATATTCCCAGTGTAGTACACCGCCTTCCGACACGCTTCCAGGGGGAAACCCATCTCTGCCAACTGCATCACAGATGATTCATCTATCTCTGTAGCTGGGGAACATGGAAGCAGGCCCATGTCAAATAAATACAGCTGGAATACGTGAATACACATTTTTTCTGTCTTGATGTATTGACACTTACGTTCCAAAGAATTGTTTGTTAAACTGCCTGAATGGAAAAAAAAGATTTCAGTTATTACAAAGAAAGACAATGGACAGTTTGACAACCAGCAAGAGACCAAATACTTTTGAATCAACTTTCTTTTAGATCTTATCAATAAAATGTATATTTGCTATAAAAGTGCTTGTGCAACAATTCATTAAAACAGCCATTTGATTTGATGCAATATAAAATATTATATATATAAATCAAATGAAATTTCCCATCGACTGTAAAGTCTCATTAACACACTATATAGTTGTTTACCTCCATCACATCCATGAAGGCATACTTTAGAAAACGATCCTGATGCTATATTCATTGTGATTTAAAAAAAAATCTGTATGTGTCATTAGATGCACACAGAAGTGATGGACAGCACTTGTATAAAGTGTTGGCAATGAAAGAACTCGAATAAGAGTCGATGGCAATTAAAGAAAAACATTCCTTACTGATAAATACTGACCCAGCAGCAGATTGTGACATTTATTAGAGGGATTTGTGCTTGGGTTGTCCCTTTGAATAATAAAGCTTGTTAAACTTAACGTTAAAGGGAAGACGCAGATACATTTATATTCATTAAGATAATACATTTAATTTAAATTAATAAGACTGGAGTAGAAAAGTGTCAAACAAAATTGATGCTAACCATATCTTTATAGGAGCATTTCTTAATTTTCAATGAATTGATAATATTTCATAAATATATAGGCATTGACATTTGTTATCACATGTGTTTCGACTTTATTTTTATTTTATCTATTTTGAAGACAAATAAATATTCACAAAAAAATGTCAGAAGGGTGTCATTGAATAATTTCGCCTTGGGCCCCCACTTAATGTAGGTTCGCCTCTGGTTATATTTATGCATGATATAAATTATTTTTAAATATAAATGTATATGTTTGTTACTTATATAAGTGTGGCTCAGATTCCCAAATACTTTTTGGAGCCACATTATATCCTATTTACATATTTTTGCAATATTGTCCTAAAAACATATTACTTTGGCATGTACCAAATGTGTGAAAGAAACAATGGATCTGCACCTAACAAATTGCATTTATATATTTTACAGAGGACAAAAGTAACAAAGTGCAAAAAGGTGCAAACCGTTTAGGGATCAACCTATCATCTGTATCTTCCGTGGTTTAATAAATTTGCCCGGACTCTTTTTCAATTTTGAGGTTACAATCTGACTATTCCAATATCCAATAACACAAAAGTACTATTCGTAAAAATTTAAACTTAAGAAAACTACAGATTTTCAAAAAAAGACACATACAAGACATTCATGCATGATATTCTCACCTCTGGTATCTTCAGGAATGACAATGGGAGGTGTGAGCTCAGGCAGTTCCTCTTCACCCGGCTGTAGCCCTGTCGCCCGCAGACGATTCAAGTCAAGGAAATCCGGTACATCTACAGAAATATCTGCATAGACCGCACATAAAAAGATGTGATGGATTCAAAAGATGCCTTACAAAAATCTGAACACATGTTTATTTATTTCCAAGACTACACTTACACTTCAGCCAAAATAACTTTGCTAAAACCCTGCACTGATACCAGAATTTTCTCAGCTAGTGACCAACAAATCAGTGTTACAGTACCCTCTGCTGGTCAAAAGATCTGCTGAACAAACTCACACCTTGCAAAGCTATTCTCTTCTGAAGTGACCAGTCATCATGCATTGCTCAACACGCATAACATGTGCCGATCTGAATTGCACAAGAGAACTTGTGAAAGGCTAACGCAGATGATAAACAAGAAACATCATCAATCACTAAACATGTTTTGACAGATGCTGGGATAAAAATATTGCATGCTATGGTCAGCAATTAGTGAATGTAACCACAAAAATGTGACGACAACCAAAATTCACAAACCTAACTTTTTGGGCACCCAGTCTACACCAAATGTGAACTTCTTCATTTGTACCACCATGTACTCAGGGAAAGATGCAAAACGAGACGTCCTGAGGATTGAGAAAGATACAATATTTCAGTGGGAAACACACCTCAACGTTATTTCTTAGGTATGGAAAATATGCACTTTAGATATCATCAAAGCTTAGTAACTGGTAAATACCATATCAAATAAAAAGGATAGTTCACCTTCAAAATGAAAGTCATTATATTACACGCCCTCTTGTCATTTTAAACCTGTATGAATGGCTTTCTTCTGCAGAACACAAAAGAAGATATTTTGAAAAATGTTAGTTACAGAAAACCATTGACTTGCATTGGTCTAATCTCCATACAATAGAAGTCAATGGGGACCAAGGGTTTTTGGTTACCAACATTTTTCAATATATCTTCTTTGTTTTGCATAAGAAAGAAAATCACACAGGTTTAAAATGACAACAGGGTGAGTAAATGATGACAGAATATCCTTCATAAGGTCTTGGACCAGAACCCTGCTTACTTCACTCCGGCTGACTTGGCTTGTAGTGCTGAGCTCCAGAAGTCTGGAACATTTTCAGGCTCTGTGAAGGCTTGCAGACAAGCAGTGAAAGGGATCCGGGCCCTCACGGGCTCTGGAAGGGGCCGCATGTTCTCCTCTGCTTCCTTCCGCTTACTCTCATATGCTATTAGCTCCTCTGTAAAAGTGACATCACCATTATGTCTATCACCCTGGATTCCATAAAACACCTCAAACTCTGTATAAAGTTATTCTGATGCAATATCTAATTTAAGGCCAAAGTATTAACAATGTAACAATTATTTGGAAACCGAACTGTAGAATGTATTACCTCTGTTGCTGGCGGCCTCAAAGGGTACAGGAAGTTGCATAAGGTAGTCGACTCTCTGCATGTACCGCACCTTCTGTGTCTGACAGCACTGCACACGATCCTCCACTATGAAACGAAAAACGTCGCTGGGGTTCTCGGTGCCATTGCTGTTCCTCTGGACATGACAATATATACATTCAATAATCTATGTCAAGTTACATTTTCTACAGACATATCGTTGTTGTGCTTTAGGGTTGTGGGTTTGTCACTGGCCCAGGGTTATTCAGCCTTTCTCTTTTATAATTGAGAACGGTGTTGCCTGAAATTGCCTTAAAGGGATAGTGTGTCTTTAATGAACAAACTTATTTGTGCTAAATTCTCAAAAACTTCAATATTGATTTCATGTAGACACATGACATTCTGCCATACAATGAAAGTGAACTGTCAAAATAACAAAACAGAATGACTCATGTAGAATGAAAGTATTGTAAAGTCGCTTAAAACAAGTAATGGCTTGAATACACTTTTAAAATCTGAACAACGTTTTTAAAACTAGACATCATACAATTGCAGTTCAAGATAGAAACACACTAACTTATCAAATCTGCAGACTGGCACAGACTTGAGTCCACACTCAAAATCTGGGCAAAATCTGATCAAAAGTCTTGTAGTGAATTTTAGCCATAAACCAATGACCTAATGATAAAATCACAATAACACTTGTTCAACAACTCCAATTTTCTACAGAGCTCTCTTTAAATTCAGGCCGTTCGAGAGGCAGTAAAGAGTAAGTCCATAATTTAGATCAACAAGGTCATCCTGAAGCAGTTCCACTATTTTGAGGCCATACAGAAATATACCAGAGAGCCCTAAACAGAAAACAAACTTGCTGAGGAGGTAGAAATGCACTGTAAGGTCCCATCACTGTTCACAGCGCTTGTGCTATTTTACACAAGGCACAGCTGAAGGCAGAATCAAATAAAGCGGCCCACATTTATGAGCATGAAGCATTTAGAGGGAATATGGCCTGCATGTACTTAAAATATAATAGCACATTTTTATGTAGTGTGCAATCATGCAAAGCAAATGTTCCCCAATTTTAGATTTTGATCCGTTTTGCCTCTTAAAGCCCTTAATATTATATAAACAAAGTCTTAATATATTGACAGTTGTGCATGTTTTTATCTGTGCATTTTATGTTATTTCATAAAAATAAATTCGTCATCAAATTCAAATAACCTGTTCTGCGCCAGCTAAAACGACTTTCCTATTAGGCTCACGTCATTGAGCAGTCATTTTCAATATCATTTTTAATATGATCACATTTCATGATGTCACATTGAAACCACTTTTCACAATCAAATTAATACCCGACGACTAAAACTGAGACCCACACTAGAATCTTTTTATGTGAAATATTCCAACAGGAATACGTCACATTTTCAAAGTTAAATGGGTTGCGAATGCCATTTCATGTTGGTTTTAACATAGTACAGCATGGCACCTTTGTTTGTTTTCGAGCCATTTCAAAGTGTCAGGGAAGGCAACGGCTTTCATTCTGGACACATCCCAAGCAGGGGAAGGTAACAGGAAGCATTATCTGCCCTCTGTAACTGATAGGGGTATCTAAATTTAACTCAGTTGAGAAAGTCACTTCAGACCACAAGTGTGTCTGCCAGCAGAGGAGTAGAGAGTGCAGTCGAAAGTGTCTAACGAAACAAGAGCTCGCTGTCCAGACTCAAAGTCTACAAACATGTCTGGGAGATTTCAGCCAAACCCTAGAAACCCGTGTTTAAAGGCAGATCATTAAGATCTCTCAAATTATGTAAATTATGCAAATTATCACCATGTTGTCTTAACCCTGAATGACTTGTTAAGTGGAACACAACATGTGAATATTTGATATTATTATTCATTCATATCATTATAACTATATATTCTCGAATTGGACGGAACCAATTTTTGAGTTGAACTCTGTGACTAACAATAGTTAACATCCCACTAGAGCTGAAGATTGGCCTTTTTCACAAGACTGTGATGAGGTGTTCAACGGTCATCAGCATCGTAAATCCTCCAAAGTTGTAGATAATTTCATTTTTTTATGTATGTACGTTTATTACACTATACTTTGTATTATATTACCTTTGCAAAAAATTACAAAAATCAGTTAACGCTAATGCAAGGGTGTTTCCTCAAGCGTCAATGGATGTCACAATAAATTTGACAACATTCCGTCTTTTGACTGCCGTTATCAGACTCTCTCTATTTTTTTTATTTTGTTGAATGTTTTACTTTGGCTATTTGAGCAAATGGGAATGCAAAAAAATATATTTGTGGTGCCTCCCATCAATGGCTATAAAAGTTTATAGAAACCTGGAAACGTGAAAAAGGTCCATTATTACTTTATTGTCTTTATCAATGAAATTTTTTCTCATACAATTAACAACCGAGTGCAATAAAACAAAAAGTAAATAAAAGTGGTGTATATTAAGACTGAAGTTTGTGTGAGTGAATTTAACTCAATTCTATTTGTAACTAAATCAGTGCATGTTTACTTTCATTCCTTAACATCAAAAAAGTGTCAGAATAAAGGCTATTGAACATTGAGTCTGAAATTTGTGCCCGAAGTTTCCACACGTTAAAAATGAATACGACCTCATGCTGTGTCAATCACATTTACACACTGCATCAGATATTTTCGTCTGTCATAAAAACATTCGGACCGAGTTCTATTTTCTGCATTTTCCGCATACGTCAAGTCTTTTGAGTGGACTTTTTAACAATTCAGAGACAATGTACAAACCAGAGCCAAATACGAAAAAACACATTCGAAAATTTCGAACTGCATGTGGAAAGACCTTTAGTATGATTTTGTTTTTTAGATACAACAAAGTCACACAATTTTTGGAAAGTGAGTAAATAAGAACATTTGTAATTTGTAGGTAATCGACTGAAGCTTTACAAATTTACAAGGAAAAAACATATACATACCTCCACAAGATTTATTAAGTGCAGGAAGAATTCATGTGCATCTTGTTGTCGGTTGGAAGAGAATTCCGGGTGTCCCTTACTGACCAGGGCTTTGAACATCTTAGGTGAAATCCCCTTTTGCTGCTGCTGCAGAGAAAAAAACAAATGATACAATGATCTTCAGGGTCACCGAATAATCGAACACTGCAATAATAAGCCAACAAACTGTCGTCTACGAAATCTGGATTTCTGCATTCAAGAGCGTCTTTGTGCATTCAAGAGCGTCTTTGTGCATTCAAGAGCGTCTCTGCGCATTCAAGAGCGTCTCTGCGCATTCAAGAGCGTCTCTGCGCATTCAAGAGCGTCTCTGCGCATTCAAGAGCGTCTCTGCGCATTCAAGAGCGTCTCTGCGCATTCAAGAGCGTCTCTGCGCATTCAAGAGCGTCTCTGCGCATTCAAGAGCATCTCTGCGCATTCAAGAGCGTCTCTGCGCATTCAAGACCGTCTTTGCGCATTCAAGAGTGACTTTGCGCATTCAAGAGCGTCTCTGCGCATTCAAGAGCGTCTCTGCGCATTCAAGAGCGTCTTTGCGCATTCAAGAGCGTCTTTGCGCAACACATTTTGCTTGAGTAATATGTCAAGTATATTTCAAGTATACAACAGGACACTTAGGTCTTTCAACCAAAACAAACTAGCATCCAAAGGGATGCTGAACTGTTAGAATAAACTTAGTTATGTAAAGCTAACTGAGACAAATATCATGCAAGACAGACCAATTCAAATACCTTGTATTCTTCTTTCATCACCTGTTCAATGAGTTCTGATTTCAGTGGAGGTTTAGAGTACTGGCCTGAGAGAAGTCCATGGCCTAGTTTCGCACTTGAAAACAAAGAAAATCATCATTCCTAAAGAGATGCCTCTATAATAATACACAGTGCAATACTGTTGTATAAGTAGTCATGAAATTCACAGAGCTCAGAACTATTTATTTGTTGAGAATATATTAGAAAGAAAACCAAGACACATGAATTATAAATGATGTGTCATGTTTACAATCAAACATATAACAATATAAAGAATATTGATGTTCAATATAAAAACACTTACATCTGTGTGTTGAAGTCCTGAGTTGGATCAAGGGGTGAGTAATCAAATATTCTTTGTAGATTGCCAACATACCTGTGATATACACATAGAAAAAAGTATGGTTTAGCACAATAAACCTGCTAGTAAAGACCTTGGCCAGACAGGCTTCTTGTCTGACCCAATATCATTAGTACGAAGTATTAAGAGAGCTGCGCTTTAAGAAGAATTTATGGTACTCACGCTCTCTGGAATTCTGGAATACTGAACAGCACTTGCATAGTGGTGCTCAGGTAACAGCTGTTACCCAGGTTTTTCATGCCCGTATATCCTGAGCCATACACAGGCTTTAACTTTAGCCCCACCTCCTGAGCCACTTCCCAGTCACTTACACGTGGCTGTATGTGGTTGTCTGTGTGATGTCCATTTTCATTCTGCAAAGGACACACAGATATTTGAGAAGACAGAGAAAGATAAGGTCACGTGAAGTCTTTTGATGTTATGAACTGATACAAATAAAGCAAATCAGTAAAATGACCAGACAACTCCCAAAACTTACCCTTTGCATCTGCACCATATCTATTCCGAAGTGTAACAAATGTTCTGATATCTGAGGATCGAGAACTGCTTCTTCTTCATCGAAGGAATAAACATCTGCGAAAGAGAAGACGAAACCTCCATTAAACGTTTGCTCCATAAAAATGGTCGAGCTTGCAAAAATGTGACGTATGTGATACGCTTGTCATTGTCACGTCACGTACCTGCTCCATCTGGGGTGATTGTGTCCAGTTTAACTGCCAAGGGGAAGTTGCTTTCTTTGTAGTGGTCAAGGGCATGCCCGTTGCCTCCACTCCCATCAAAGAACCATTTCCCACAGAGGACAGAACCATCCGTCAGGTTTAGCCACAGGTTCTCTCTCATTTCACACTTGGCACACTTCCAGCCCCTAATGGGACATAAAGCATATTGAAGACATGAACAGGCAGAAGAGGAGACACTGAGGATCTATTACCTGCTCTAATCCACTGAGCATATGCTGGAAACTGTTTTCAAAAATTGATTCTTTAACTAAGTTTAAGCAAAGATCATTAAGTCGAGACCATTTTCTATATATCAATAGAAGGAATGACTGACTACGACTGACTGAGTATTGTCTAATATTTTGGTAATGTTCACAAAATTCACGAATAAAAGAAAAACACAAAATATTTTGGATCTTTTATCTCGAGTGACAACTAAAGGAGCATTTAGTTTATTTTGTGTTTTCTCTTTTTTGGACAATCAAAATATGAATGTAGAAAGGCAGGGAGAGAGAGTGTTTTTAACCATTGTGGCTCTTAAAGGAACAGTTCACCAAAAAGGAAAATTCTGAAATCATTAACTCATGTTGTTTCAAACCTTAATAAATAGCTTTGCTCCGTTAAACACAAAAGATATTCCAAAGAATGTGGAAAACTACACAGTTCTGGGGCACTATTGACTCCCATATTAGATTTTTCCTACTACTATTCAATAGTGGCCAAGAACTGTTTGATTTAACATTCCTCCACATACCTTTTAATAGAACAACAAAATGTATTCAGGTTAGAAACAACTTGAAGGTAAGTAAATGATGAAAGAATTGTAATTTTTGGGTGAACTATCCCTTTACGGCAAAATTATAAATGGTAACTGAATTATTTACAATATTAAAGTATTAACACAATATCAATAAATATCTTTTATATCACGGTTATTGTCAATACCAGTATATTATGACACCTCTAATTTAGCATTTTACCTAAAATAAAAAAATTTCCTTCATTTGATATCATTACATTGATATTTTATATAACACAAAACATCACCCATTTGCTCTTCTGACCAATATGTCCATATGACCAACCTTGGAGGAATCCGAACCCCATTCTCCTGCTGTCTGAGACTTCTGGCATGTCGGGATACTTGGATTTTCTCTTCCCAAGAATCAGATTCCTGTTTTTTATAAGGTGATTGAGCATTTAGGACTGCATCACAGGCTATTGTTACCTGCAAATTAAAGGGACATAGGGGTACATATGAATATTAAAAACATCATATGGCTACTTCATGGTTTAACATGATAAAGGAAAGTTGAAAACTGTATGATGAGCAGACAGGTTAGTGTAAGTAAATAAATAATAAACATAAGGGAA
This sequence comes from Triplophysa dalaica, assembly GCF_015846415.1. Lineage (NCBI taxonomy): Eukaryota > Metazoa > Chordata > Actinopteri > Cypriniformes > Nemacheilidae > Triplophysa > Triplophysa dalaica. Next base: position 18,603,194 of record NC_079547.1, on the reverse strand, counting down.
GAAACAGTATTCACACCATGCAACTGCAAACGTATCTGTATGCATCTTTGTGTAGTCTAGCCCACAAGCATTTGTACTTCATGTGTATTTGATATATTTGATCAATATATAAATAAGATCAATTCATTTGGAGAAATTGACCAACAGCATTGGTGCATATTTTTTACTTGGATATATTTTTGATAAAATAAGAGTTCACAAAAAAATGTAGCAGCAAAACAAGAGTGCACAACCTGTGCATGCTAGTGTCATTGTCTAAGATCTGTCCCATTTGTCCTAAAAATACAATGATCCATTAATATTTTGTTGGCCTGATGAGAGTAATGTACAGCAAAAAAACAAAATCATGCTTTGTGCACAAACTAACTGGTATTTGCACAAAAAAATAAAACTATTATATTGAGAATTTGGATCTAATTTGAATAAAGATTTAGTATGATACTATAACTAAGTACTGTTAAGATGTTCCAGCACACCACATCATCACCGCACACAATGGGAACTATATGCAATACAGTATAAGATCACTCACAATCAGACCAAAACCCAAATCAGTGATGTTCAACAGGCAAGCACTGCAACTCAAATGGCAGATCAGGCTTTTGGCATGCACATACAGAGCGCATGAGCACGCGGTCTCACTAACCAGTGCGGGTAACTCCTCAATATTTGGTAAAGTGATCTCAAAGTGGTCTGGAAATATGACAAGCTTGGCTTCGTCTTCATACTCATAAACATCTCCGTTAAAATCACGGTTAAGCTCTAAATCTTCAGGGAAGGAAGCAGAGAGTTATTTGTCAACCAGGGCTGGCTGGAGTAGCCTACTACACTATGAAGATGCTTCACAGCATCCCAACGGCTTAATAAACAAACAACTTATGAAATAAACTTTAAACACAGCTGTTGAGGATACAAATCAATGAACGGTCTGTTTAACGATTAGTCGTAATTAATTGCACCCAGAATAAAAGTTTGTGTTCACATCATTTATATCTGTCCACTGTGTGTATTAATTTTGTATTTTTAAAAACACACATGTACATTTAAGAAAAAAAGTTAATTTAAAAATGAAAAAATGACATTTTTTATTATATAGACATACAAATATTTCCTAAACATAAACATGTATGTGTACATGTATTTGTTTATAAATACAAAATAAATATGCACAGTGCACAGACATAAATTATTCTGGATGTGATTAATCATGAGTAATCGCGATTAATCGTTAAACAGGCCTTGCAAAGACAGCAACAAATTGCAACAAAAAGCTTTAGGTTTAAAAGTACATAAAGATACAAGGTGTGAATACTATTTTCAATTCTGCCACTATCACCATTTCTATGGTTCACTTAAATGGTCCTGCAGTGTCACAGACCAATATTTCACGTAGTCTCTCAATTAAACGTGTCCATCAGTAGAAAAAAAATGGAGATGTGTCACACGGCAGGACTTTGCTATGACTTAAAATATTCGCGCAAAATCTTTTTTGCGATTGCATACTATAGATATGCCAATGCAGGTTAACTAATGCCACTAAAATAGAAAGAAACGTAAAATAACCCAATGTGGTCACACAAAGCTAGTCTCAAGAAAATACACATAAATTTGCGTATTATTATTATCTATTTTAACTATTGACAAAGTATTTCTGATGTTCCTCATTTGTAGGTCACTTTGGATAAGTGTCTGCTAAATAACCATAGTCTATTAAACCAAGTTTGGAGTAAAAAGCACAAAAATAGAAGACACCATCTATGATTCATTTGAGGAATTGCTATTATTTAAATTTGATTTCACACGTAAGATTTGATAACTCAGTTATGAAATGACAAGCCAGTGGTGTAATGTTGATCAGAATTTTATTTTTGAGGGGGTCTGTAAATGAGGGGGCCATTATGTATACATATAGGTTTCTATGTAGATATTTATAAGTACTAATATGATACACCTGTATTATACAGCTCATTTCACCGTTTTAGCAAACATAAACATAGCCTAGCGGCTCTTAATCTGGTCCTCGGGTCCCCCCATATTTTGCGCCTCTCTCGTTTAACACGCTTGATTAAGATCACCAGCGCTCCATGAATAGACTGTGGTCCGATTGACATGATCCTTACACAATGTTCACTGCTCTCTACTCCCTGCACACAGGAAATCGGCTGAAGTTCGCATCTAAAGTTAAAGGGATAGTTCAGCCAAAAACTCCAATTAGCCTTTTATTTACTCACCCTCAGGCCATCTGAGATATAGGTGACATTTTTTCTTGAGTAGAACCATAAAGAAGATTTTTTGGTAAATCCGCAGCCCTCTCTGCTTCATATAATGGGAGTCTATGGGGTCCACCTGTCTAAGAGTTCCTAAAGGACATCATTCCAAAAAGCGGCTCCTGGCGACATGTTGACGTTTCATGAAGCGAATCGTTTGATATTTTCCAAAAAACTGAATTTCATTTTTAATAATATTAGCCGTAATGTGCAGCCTCTGCACACAATCGCAATCTTCTTCTTGTAGTATTTGGTGGCAGATGGCATACCAGCGTCTGGTACGTTTAGCGCCACCTGCAGAAAGGGAGTGTTGAGGCTGTAAAGTATGGCTTATATTATTAAAAATGACGTTCAAATTTATGAAAATATCGAGCGAGTCACTTCACGAAATGTCAACATGTCGCCAGGAGCCGCCTTTTGGAATGATGTGCTTTAGGAACTCTTAGAACGGCCGACCCCATATACTCATATATAACCATTATATGAAGCAGAGAGGGCTGTGGATTTACCAAACAATCTTCTTTATGGTTCTACTCAAGGAAAAATGTCACCTACATCTCGGATGGCCTGAGGGTGAGTAAATAAACGGCAAATCAGAGTTTTTGGCTGAACTATCCCTTTAACTCCAGAACAGGTATTTGCAGCGTCTTCATACACGGACACAACTTACTACGGACGTTTAAAGGGTTCAAACATACTCAGGCCCCCTCATGGATACGCTACTGTGTCACGCACAAAAAGAAAAGATAGGATCAACACATTTGTATGTGCTCCAAGCCAGTGACAAACATATTATTCTTAATAGAACAGTCAGAGTCATCTAAATGACAGATTAGGCAAAGCATCACGGTACTAAATGACTGGCCCTATAAAAGAGGAGGAGGCGTTAGTATTGATTGGATGCCTGAAGGGCCTGCTGGTTCCTCACTTCCTACGTCATCTCTCTAATGGCAGAAGTGTGTCAGCATGCGGGTTTGATAGGGCACAGCAGCTGACAGGCATAGCCGTCCAATGTAAACCAACCCTTCAGAGCAGAAGATTAGGCCAGGGCAAGCATTTGGCACATTAGATTTAGAACAGTTACTAACTGCGTATACAAATAAATTAGATAAATTTAGCCTCTGCCAGGAATGTTCCAAATTACTAAATTTAAAAATTCGAGATTATTTCAGATACCATCACATGACTGTTATTTTACGACACATGGTTTTTATTTATTCTTTCAGAACAGACTTACCTAAAAATACTTTTCCGTTCCTCCTCCTTGGTATGGCACCCCCTGCAGCACCTGTGGCTTTCTGTAATAAACAGCAAGAAACATCTTATAATAAAGCTTAGCGTAACATTGCATCCACAAAAGCTTCTGAAGCCCCTAATGTGACTAATTTATATATTACCGAATCATGTTACACACAAATCTAACTGATGTGATAATAATTAATAGAAAAGAATAATCATACCGTCCAAGCAACTTGAGTAAAATCATTTAACTGTGTTAAGGAGGCATTGGTAATGCTGTAAAACATCTTAAGTGATCCAAGTAAAATCACTTTTTATTTAGACCTCAACATTTATAATACTGCGTTAAAACATTTTAACAAAATGTATTCACTTGTAATGTTGTAATGTTACACTTATTGTCATATCATGTGAAGGGTGAAATACTCCAGGTTATTTACTTAATATCTATAGACAGCATTTGTCTTCCACATAAAACTATTTATAATGAAGAAAAAAACATTTTACAGCAAATACTGTAAATACCTGGGACGTGTCATTTCTTCCTAAAATTACAATAGTACAGAAAGTTCATAGAGGGTAGGCTAACATAACATAATGGCTAACATATTAGGCTAATTGAATTAATTGAAATAGTACTGAAATCTTCCACACCACAGGATTTAAAAGATAGCATTCATAAGTGCCTACAACACATCATCGGTCTGGAAACACAGGCAACGACTTCACTGTTTTTAGCTTTCAAAATCCCACAGACCTCCTTCAGTATTATGAAAATGTGCAATGCTTCTAAAATGTGTTATGGAGACCTTTAAAACACAATGTAGAGTGTGGCAAAAACCTAGAGTATGCAAAATTCAGAACTCTCCATAAATTATAAAAAATACCACAAAACAAAACATTGATAATGTAAGTGTACTAGATCCAGAACATACATAGAATCCTTCTTTTAGTGTAGCCCATATTTTTTACTCCTTACGCAAGCCTTCAATATTCTAAGATCCTTTCTCAATCCAACAGTCATACACCTGTGTTTTGAATTGAATTTTCCACCCTTACTAGAAAACTGTCAAGGCAGTGTGGGATGGTGAATTTTTTAACCAGAGAAAGATCAACAGACATCATGATAAAAGAAGAAAAAGCAAAAGGAAATGAACTCAACAGACTGCACTCACAGCCCCAGCAGCCGAAAAAGCATGCACAGTCCTTTGTGCTCACAATGAACCAAAAAGAGTGTCATATTTAACAAAAATATTAGGGAAGAAGATAGAAACAAGGACAGCAAATTTTATCTTGGTTTCTTAATAAGGTTTCAGGTTTTACAAGCCTTTACAAGAGTTTCAGCATTAAAACAGGTTTTGTCAGTTAGCAAGTTTGTTACAAACATAACCTCATAAAGTTAAAAAATCCAGTAAAATTTGTAGAAATTACTAGTACTTAATCAATGTTTCTTTGGGAGGAATACGTAACAATAAGTTTACTTTTCCAATTATACTTTTAAACTTGAAGTCCTATTCTTATTTTTTCATGAAATATTGCAGCGTTTATGTTAAATAGCTTATCCATGTGTGTCATTTTCTCTTTAAAATTCATGTACCCTCATAATCTTCAGTTAAAATCTGAAAATGCACTTCCTCCCTGAAATAACTATCCATCTCAAATGACGTAAATTAGATGGCTTGGGGCGGAGCATCTGTTAACTCCTCCCCTTCAACAAGTCAGTCTGCTGCCGTTTCCTTTTTTAAAATGCAAAAGCTGTTTACATACATCCAATCAATTCACAGTGAGAAAAGCAAGCCACGCCCACTAATTTTCTCCTTTGAAATTCCTTTTCACTCCTTAATGTTTCAGAATATGGAAGTAAAAAAGATTGCAACTTCTGGTTCACAGGGATTTTAATTCAGAATTATTGCTATTTTCCAATTCGCTTACTTATACTTTGAACTAAAAGTATGTAATGTTTTTTGTAATGGAAAACTATATACATTTTAGTGTGAAGTGAAACAATATGCACACACTGGGACATACTAACAGGAAGTGGCCGTTGTTTCATTGACAATATTTTGGCCAATAACTGTCACAGTAATTTAATATACTCTGCCTACTCGCGGTAAATTGTGGGTAATATCAGCCGTTAGAGTGTGTATCGTTCTTCACCACAAATTTCTACCGGAAGTAGTAGACCATCCAGGAATCTTTGGAATACTCTTTTCAACATATTACGATTTGGGACATACTAATTATACTTTCGAAAAATATTTAGGACAGATAGTATGCTGATTGGGACGCAACAACAGTTATATTCAACCATTTAAAAATGCATAAGCAAAAAAAACTCTTTGTATATTATCAAACAACTTTTTGAGGAACTACCCTGGCTGCTTTTTAAACAAGTATTGAAGGAGTCTTTACTATTCTAGTCTTATCAATGATGGGCTCTTATTGCTGCTGTTTTCATTCATTTAATCCAAATAATGCAAATTATATACATGTTTGTTTGTAATGAAAGAAATGAATGTAGGCATATTTCCATTTCTGTCCACAAAAATATTTTCTAACATGATGGCCTAAGCATATACCTTCAGATCAAAAGTTTTAAAGATCACAAGAAACAGTTTAGTGAAGTGTCACTTACTTTTTTAATGAGGCACATAATATATAATAGTTGTCTAATGTATATTTGCAAACCAACTAAAAACAAGACTTGTTGTCCTCTTACCTCTTTCACATGTCGTTTCAAGTGCATGTAGACGCTCTGTCCAGTTTTACGGTAATGTCTCTCCACGTGTTCTCTTCCAAAACCCAGGAACGAATTCATACACACATAGAGACCTCCTTCTGATTCCTTTATAAATGAAACCAAAATCATGTTATTAGACAAATACAGTATGATGATGTACTGTCATAGGCTAAATATCACAGCATAAACAGCTGTACATAAATAACTTGATATTTCATTATATTTAATCTCATGGCAGATTTACTGGACATACGTTTTTGAAATATGTTTCAAACATGCAGGATTTACAGATTAAATCAGACTGTTTGAAACTACTATAACATAGACAAAAGTTTGATGAGTAATGATAAAAAAACTGCTAAATAGGAACAAAATAAGTCCAAAATATAACTTTGACTGGACAATAACAACAGTCCCTAAAAGATTTAAATTAGAGAAGCCTACAAACAAGAACGTATTAAAATGGTATCATGAGGCTTGGAATAACTTTTCGATATTAACAAACCCTCTACAATGACACCACGACAGTTTTTTAGACCAGATTTACTTCATATGTTCATTAAAACATACAGGTTTCTCATAATTAAATATAATGTATTGTCAGGACCTTTGCTAGCAAAAGACACCAAACACCTTAGGTTTGATAACCTTAAGGTTAATCTAAATCAAAACAAAGTTATAGGGTTTGTGAGTGTGTGTAGGGACTGGGGAGTGGTGAGTTAAAGACCCACCAGACTGAAAAACCTGTCACTGTTCCTGGTGACACACGAGCTTGAACAGATAGTGTATAAAAATAACCTGTCTTTTAGTCTGACATGACGAACTCAAAACAGCTGAGTCACCTTTACAACTTTTACAGCTGTGAGTTAGATGTTCACAACATTAGTCCTCAATATTTGTGTTTTTTTAATGATATGATTATTGTCACGTGTACGTTTGACGACCCACGTTGATCTGGTTTACCTTTATAGTTCGTGGAGAATGACCGCTTACTGTTTATTACTGTAGATTTGGGATATCCCAGTTCCACGAGAAACGCATCATGTCTCTCCCTCCATATTATCTCAAAGGAGAAACACTATCACAACGCACGGATCTCAACAAGTCTTACTTGTGTATTTGGGAAGGTGTCGAATACAGAAAAATAATCATCGCTTTGACACGCCTTTGAACCTTACAATCCAGCTTTCATAATTCCTCTTAAATACCCTTATAGATGTGAATCAAGAAAAACGTTAATGCTAGAAAACAGACCTGGTCCCAATGCAAAGATGTAAACATCAGCGTGTTATTTAATTATTTATGAAGGCTGTCACGTAAGTTCAGCTGGAGAATGGTGGCCACTCGCGCTTGACGCAGCTCTTCACGTGTGCGCCCATCCACACAGTATTTTGTACCTTCTTGCATCAAGTATATGACATTATACTCACAGGAGAGTCGAAGGAAAACGCGCATTCGCTCTTGAAAACCCTGTCTCCAGTCCTCGGTACTCTAATCGTGGGCATGTACGGGACCAGTAGCTCTCCCAGATCTGTAGCCATCTTCACATTCCTGCTGCTCGCACCACTATGAGACTCACTGGAGCAGCAGCGTGTCAGGCAGAAGATGAGATGGAGCTGCTATTTATAAATCATACAGACCCGACATTCCACATGAACCGAGGGATGTGACGACGAAAACATTGGGGCATACATGAGAGGGCGTTTAAGGGAGGGAAACAATGGGTGTCCCTTATGAGAAACAGGCAGCTCGATACCCAAGTGCCGTATCGATGCAACATAAATTGATGTTTTTCTATAGTGACATTAGTATTAGGCCTATTACTTGTTGTAGAATTTAAGAGTTAAATAAATATAGTATTCGGTATCAGTCTGTTTTACAGTGTGAAATCACTTTGTAACTTATCATTCTGTCAAAAATCGATTAAAGAAAATAGAATGCTTTATTATACATATATTAATCAAAGTTTATACTACTTGGTTATGGAATAAATAAGCTGACGTTTATGTCATAGACAGTCATGTGTTAATATAATGGAATTTACGAAGAAATGTATTACCTAGATTGTATCGAAAAAAAGTAATAAGTAAATAAGTAGTCTTACTTTTTAACTCCTTAATTATATTTATACTATATAAATCTTTCTTTATACAAAAATGAATTCATCTTGATTTCAAGTTTATGTTAGAATGTGTTATAAATTACTTTATTGTGTTAAAATGCTTATGAAAATATAAATATTGAAAAATATAAGGGTAACAGCCAGAGTTATTATAGTTTTGGTTTTATTTAGTTATATATATTTTTTTAATTAGCTTTTATTTTTAGATTTGTATTTTGTTATTTTGGCATATGCTTTTGTCATTTTATAATTGATTGGTTTATTTTGAATGTTGCTATGATAAATTATTTCAGTTTTTGTTTATTGTTATAATTTTATTGCTTTAGATTTACTTCAGTTTATTTTTAAGGTAACATTATTTTTTGTCCTTAAGTTTTTCCAAGCAATTTTAGGTCAACATTTTATTTGATTCTAATGAACAGAAACGTTTTCAAAGTTTTAATTTTAGTAAAGTAAAATAACCTTGGTTACAGCTTATTAAGAGCAATGTTCAATTTAAGTTAATCTTGATATTATTTTAAGTTTATTTCTGTTGACCACGTGGTCAAGGTTGAAACTGCTTTTGAGAAGTAGCTTAGTAAAGAATAATCAGATCTGTAGAAATTATATTTAGTAAGTAATTTGAATACAAAGTTGACAATGTTCATTTTACTTATCCAACACGGTTTGCAACCTATATGAAACCTTAAAAATCACGTTCTTTTCTGTTTTATTTGTTGCATTACTAATCCATGAACAATTGTTTTTTAGTTAGTATCCATTTGTTGGCAAATTGGTACTTGTGATAACACAGGTGCCTCTAGGAATTCTTGCACATTATCTCATTCTTTGTATACAAAGGTCTATAGAAATAACCTGAGCATGGTTGAGGATTTTGTTAGGACTTATGGCATTGCATTTATGCATTTGACAGACAAATTGACTTACAATGCATGTATGCGTTTTGCTAACAAAATGCTTTAACAGGCAAGGTCCAGATCACTACGTGGCTTTGGGTCAGATTTTGCTGTCGCATACAGATTTCCAACGTCTCTGGCAAAATCTCCAGAAGTTTAAGTACAAGTAAACCACTGATCAGTCTCAAGGAGTCACTGATCCTGCAATATTTTAACACAGGTTTGACATTATTGCTACTATTACATAGTGGAACTAATCATAATTGTAAACATGAAGAAAGACTGGTCAAGTTCCTGTTTAAATTTTTGTAAAACAATTTTTTTTGCTGTTGTTATCAAGTGCCACTAAACCAAAGATCTTTCAGTTTGTGCACCTTGTCATTGTGTTGTGTATGCACGAGGACAGATAACAAGAAACCGCAGCGACACAGGTAGTCACAGTACTGTAGTGTGAGCTTGAATTAAAAGAAAAAACTAAATCAGTAAATTATAACTTTACTTTATTGGTGCCAGAGACAAAGAAAGAAAAAAACTAAGATATTTTAACAACACATTATACATTGTATAATGCCTGAATATTCTGACAGGTATGCATGACTGCGCTCAGTTATCAGGGGATGACTTGGGGCTGTGGTCTATTAGATTCTTATCAAGTGTTTCAACTTGAAACCAGGGTCCATCTCCATTCTCTCTCATGTGTTTGCGAACTTCAAGCTGTTGTAGTCTACAAAGCAAATTGGGAATAATGAATAAGACACAATGAATTACGCTACATAAAAACAAGTTATAATTCTACAAGTAGTACACACATTTAAAAGTGCTTTGGATTTTCTGTTTTTCCTGTATGGAGCTTTTACTCTTTTCTTTCAATCTTCCAGTGGATAGTTATAAATTACATTAAAATTTTGCTCTCCTTGGAGACAAAAAATCGAAATCTTTTTTAGTATGCTGAACAGTCATCAATTAAGATACAATAAAAACTAAGCTAAACTAACACAAACATATTCTGATGGACAAAAACAAACATTATAATATGCTTAATTATCACAAATAAATTGATCAAAAACCACACATCCCAAATGTATTTAAAATAACTTCTTTTCATAGCTAATATTTGTTATTACAACAAAAACAATTTGCACTACTGATATTGAAAACAGAGATGGACTGTCAAGGATGGCTGTTAGTGGGTAATATCTCACCCTGAGAGCTAAGGACCCATAACACTTTGCTTAAAGAGAAGATTTAGGAATTAGGTAACCAATAAACTAGGATGACAACCTATTATTTCATTTACATGAACATATTTAGAATTAGAACATTATTGCATAAATAATTGAGAAATACATCACATGTCCGAAGTAAACATTCAGCCAAGTCATGTGGGGCAAAATATACCTCATTACAGACTTCTCTGTCTCCATCTGGATAAGTGCCATCATTTTCTCATAGTCCTTTACTGGGCTGTCATATAACGTACGAGCAATCCAACGAGTGATAGGATGCTAAGATATATTGAAGAAACCCATTAAAAACAATATGTTATGTGTTACATGATTTCATTAGATTAAAGAATAACAGTCAGAAATAGTTTTTGGGCATATCACAATACCTTGTAGTATTCCCAATGTTCTGGTTCATAGCCTTCAGGTGCTTCTGCCAACTCAGCCTCTCCTTTAGTGCACAGCAAACAATAATCAGGTTATTATTGCCGGTACAGAAGCATGTAAAGAAAAAAGTCAGTCACCTCTGAAACTTACCAACAAAAACATTAACAAAGGTCAAGAGTGCTGCAACAGGGATCCCAGTGAGAAGTATGTAATATCTCTGTTGTAATGGAAAGAAAGAACACAAGCAGATAAAAAAATGATTTATAGAAGACAAACGAGCAGTCTTCATTGATGATAAATGAGAATAACATTCTATCACTATTATCATAGGATGTTTACCAGCAGGTGAAGAAATCTCCTGTCATAGAAGTCGGTGGGTTTGATAATAAACATACTTTTTCCATGGCTCCCATGACGGACAGCAACTGAAAAATAATGAGTTTGTTTAAGGAACTTTTCCAGACAGAAAAACGTTTTTATTTTAACAGGAAGTCGCTGCAACTGGAATACAGAACTAATTTTAAGTAAGAGTGATATATGAAACACTATAGCTGTAACCAATATCCAAGATGAGGATACAGTATGCAGTTTCGGTGGATGTAAAATGTTTCATAAAATATCAGAGCCATAATTGTTGTCTTACTAAAATGTCATCAACATCAACACTGTCAAAATACATTTGAACAAATAATGGAATTATTGGTATCTATATATCCATTCAGAAGCAGTAATGCTTAATATTAACATATTACACTATGTGACTGAGAAGTCTATTTAGCTGCTAACAGAGGTATTTATGTTCAGGCCAGTTTGTACACTAGACGCGCAAAGCAAGACAGGCAAGGTCACTACAAGGAATAATCTTCCCAACCTGCCATATTATTGTGTAGTGCGTAACAGATATAAACTGTACCTTGTTCCATACGTGCAACATTCCTGGAAAGTAAATTTGATGCCAGATGAGGTCGTTTCAGCGGGTTTAATCTGGCTGTAAAAGCAGCCGCAGATCGCAGAACGCTCATGCCCACCATGATTATTGAGCGAGCGAGGTACACGGGCTCCTCTGATTGGCTGATCTAACACTGTGAAGCAACTCACCATCAGAACCAAAGAGACAGAGAGTTCTGCCAACGGAAGTCCAAAACGCTGGAGCGTCACGTGATTCATGGAGCCTTCAGATAGATCCAGGAAGTTATGTTTTCTCTTTAAATGCTTTATTTCTTTAGTTTTTTATTCATTAAATGGCTTTCGTCTTTAAATGGGTTAGAAGTTTACCTAAGTTGGTCTGATTAGTCGCAGCTCCTTGCGTTACTAGTGACTTCCGGGAACTATTGAGAGCCTCCATAAACGAAGTTGACGCAACTCTCTCTTTTAATGGCTCTGTTCACCATCAACCTTTGAGCAAGATAAAAGTTCCAACATCCAAAGATTAAAATTAAAAATTTGAATACGCTTGCTTCCGAAAATGATAAATATAAAATATAACAACAAATATAATATTATTTGTCTAAAATGCTAATCTTTGCCAATTCAACGTGCCAATTTTGGAGATTAAATGAAACATATACGAAATAACTCCACAGCAGCTTTCTATTCTATTTCTGAATACTTGAAATATAAAGAAATGAATGATATAATAGAACATGAGGTGACAAAAACAAGAGGATATGCTTACATGAAAAACCTTAGTGCCTTTATTGTACATACCACTGTTGTTTTACTCAGATTATACATGTAATATGTCCTTGTCAAAAAGTATAATGAGTAAAAATAAACATGAAGTGAACTTTTAACTGTGAAATACACGATGGTTCGACTCCCCGACAGATGACGCTGCACGCTTCCGTTGCTCTTGACATTGTTTGTCAAAATGGCCGCGGCCGTAACGTGCCGTCTGTCAGCTGCTTTCTGCAGACAATTTCAACGAGTTGTTACGGTGTCTTCATTCACACAGCCTCACTATGCAGCTCAGACAATTTCCAAATTTCAGTCATGCCACCAAAGGTAATGTTTTCTGCTAACGTTTATGTTAAGCTTAAATGTCAACGCATCACAATACAGTTTCTTAACAAGACCGAATATGCCACTTATTGCATAAATTATAAACTGTATCTTTTTAAATATGAATAACATATGCTGTATATTAGACAAATGTATGACGTATTATGTTTCAGAGCTCCCGTGTACAGTCGAGCGCTCCACACATCCTGTGTCAGAAAAGGACTGGATGAGTTTTTTGACCTCCCAGAGAACTGGGGTGAACCAACAGTAAAATCAGGTATCAACAGTACTAAAAAATAATTTGGTATTATCAATAAGTGCTGTTCACACTATGTTAGTTATTTGTTATGGCATTTTAGACATTCATCAACTGATAATGCATTGTGTTGTCACATTATTGTTTTGACTATAGGTGCTCCATGGACTGCCAAACAGCTTAGGACGAAAAGTAATGAAGATTTACACAAACTATGGTAATTGTGTTTTATGGTAATTTTTCGGCCTAAAGGTTATAACTATTATGTAATCATTGTGCTCTGTTTGTATTTCTCAGGTATGTGCTCTTAAAAGAAAAGAACATGTTACTCACTATAGAACAAGAAGCGAAACGACAATGTCTTCAGATGCCTAGTCCAGAGCGTGTCAAAAAGGTCAGACATTTAAATAGACGGTTCACACATAAAAAAAATGCTACTGCGCAGTTAACTAGAGGTCAGGCCCGTGAGTCTTCAATATTGTGTAATTACGTCTAATATCTTTCACCCTATTTTTTTACTCCACTTGGTATTTATAAAGGAAATTACGTTATATGATAAAGGAAACCTATAAACAAGTACCTATTTTAAACATTCTTTCCAATCAACTGAATTATCTCATACTATATTTAACCATCATAAATCATATTTATCTTTAACAAAAATACTGAAAAACATATACAAACTAAATTATTGTACTTACATTTAGGGTAACGTCAAAATCACGCGAGAACTCGTAATCCTGGGTCACATGATCACAAACGGAACTCACTAACTTGAAGTGACCATGGCTAACTGACTTCTGAAGGGGCCCTTCACAAAGGGATTCAGGTGTTAACTTTCATTTGGAACGCCCCTACAAATGGTGTCCCCTTCACCAAGGGCCCTTCTAGATGCCGTTTAGAAAATGCCCTATATCTGCATATGGCAGATGCTTTTAAGTGACTTACAGTGCATTACATAGTTTTATCAGTAGGCAAATTCTCTTGGAAGACATTTTGGAGAATAAAGAAGAATCCGTTAGAACCGTATTAAAATTCTTAGTGCCCAAGCCATGTGCTTGTAGTGTGGTTATACTATGGTCTGTAAAACCTGTTCCTTCAAACATGTTTTTATGCATTCAGTCACAATAAGATCAACATGCGTCTAATTCTGAATTCCTTTAATAGGTTGAAAGGTCAATGAACCGCCTTGACACCGTGGTACAAGAGCGAGCCGATTCTTTGCGTTTACTGCAGACCGGACAAGAGAAAGCCAGACCAGGCGCGTGGCGAAAAAATGTTTTTGGCAAAACAATCTGGTAAGCTAATGAAATAAGTCAGTTTCATGCAATATACAGAATGTTCTTGATGATATAATTGTTATTGAGCATATTTCTTTAACCAGGTACAAATTCAGGGAACACCCCATCCCCTGGCACCTGAATACGAGATACAAAAGAAAACGTTTCTATGAACCATTGCATGTAACTCCTTATACAAGGTAAGATTGTTGAAAAGTGACATGCTATCAGATTTGAGTACAGTAGTATTGTGAAAACAGTGTGGGAAGGTATTGATTTTAAGTTATGCATTCAGTAAATTGTTTCTTTCTACAGACTATAACTCTTTTTCTCAATTTCAGGTTGAGCCTTGAAAAACACCTGAAAAGTAAAGTGAGGAAAGAAAGAAGAGAAAAGAGACGGCAAAAAGAGCTTGCTGAAATATTCCCAAAGAAGACTGCAGTTGCATGAGACCAAGACCGGTAGAAAGACAAGAACTTTTTTTTGCATTTAACAGTCAACAAAATATTGTTTTCATTTCTCCAGAAGTGCAAGAGATTTAAAAAAAAATGTTGTACAGTCAAATAATAAATTAAAACTTGTAATCAAGACATGTGTTGTGTATTTTTATCTTGTGCAACTTAAACAACTTTAATACAAATTGGGTGGTGCCAAATTTTGTTTTCCATGCAGAATAAATAGACTACTTAATTGTACTATAGATAAGATCAAAGCTTTCAAATACAAATATAAACAATCACGGGATAACAAAACGCAAATTACACCAGTTTAACAAAAAACAATTTTATTCTCAAAAGAGTCGATCAATTGTTAAAGCATAAACAAACATTTGATTTCTTGTGATTATTTTATAGGAAGTAACAGGTGGTGTAAAATAAAACAATATAACTGTCTTACACACTGATACAGTTTGAGGGATCCTGGGTATTTGCATGTACCCAGAAGTCGCTATTTCAGTTGTCACTGTTTTTAAAATTACTCAGGTGGTCAGAAAACTGTTGCCAAATTGGATATGAAAATATTCTGGAAGAAATACAAAAGAGTGCAACCATATGGTGCTGTTTAAAATATGGTTTGTTTGCACAAAAAAAAAGTGTCCTTGTTAGTTCACTAGTCCACTGCAAAGGCTTCTCTACTAGGTGTTTTTATTATATTTCTTCCATTTCGTGAGGTTCTGAAGCCAAGCAGGCATTAAAGGAACTTATTAAGGGCACTTTCTGTCGACACACTGTTTCCCACCCTCCTCATACTCCTGTTTAGAAATCCACATTTGCTGGAAAGTTCCCTAAAAGTGTCAAATGTAAAGCATGTTTTGTTAACAAATCAGTTTACACATTACAGTCCATGAAATCGTAAGATTATAATAATCTGAGATGCATGAATGATAAACAATGCTCACCAGTGATGCAAGGATGGAGCCTCCGATCCAAGCACTAAACCGACGCTCCACAGTTGTGTTATTGGCTATCAATTTCAAACGCATACTCTGCACAGGTAGAAAACAAATGTTTGTTTGAAATGTCTGTTGCATTATATGTACATCAAGTACAAAATATTCAATTGGCACTCACTGGTGGTGTCTTCTGGGAGAGTTCTCTGTTAAGTCTGTCTGTAAAGCCTTGAATAAGTGTGTTACCTCCTGTAACTACCACACTGCCATACAAACCCTGTAAAAATAAAGCATTTTCTCTCATGTTGGCAAAAATAAAAGAATTGCAAATGCACATACACATACATAAACCAGTGAAAAATTATGTGATGTGCTTACTGGTCGAATGTCTATGTCACACATGCCAACACTAGTGGTTACAACATGACCGACTCCCAGCATGGTGTTCCCTGACAGACCCTGTGAGAACATAGTAAATATAAGATAGAATACAATCCGAAGCCACCTCAGTGTAACTCTGAAAGTGTAAGGAGTGCTTCTTGCCTTAGCATTAGAAGGATCAAAAAGACCCTCTGGGATCTTAAGTCTTTCCGCTCCAAAATCACAGTTGTATCCATTGGGTAGCTCATAGTGAACAGTGGGCATCTGGGCGGCTACTCTGTAAAGAACAGATTCTCATGTTAATTTACTCTACAAGTTATGTGAAACACCATGTATATCATGTAAATGTGGTTTTCTTGTCAGGCAGCTAACAGTTACTAACAGTTCCTTTACAGTTGTGTTTTATTGTATGTATATATATATATATATATATTGATTTTGATGTGTAATACAATAAATGTAAAAAAATTATTGGACCTACTGTTCATCATAAGGCGAGTCTGATACTTGCAGCACAGATGCCTGAAAATCCTGTATGACAGTCTGAAAAAAATAAGCAGCATTTATTACGTATGACTGCCTCCGTAGTTATAAAGGCTCGTACACACCAAGGATGATAACTAAAATGATAAAAAGATTTACATCCACATAAATGGGTAATGGCTTTATGTTTATTCTGACCATTTAAAACGCACAGCCCATTCGAAATCAAATAGATTTTGATTGGCTGTCAATGTTTCATCAGTTGGAAAAAAAATGCTTAGAAAGCAATCTTAACAACATCATTCCTCTGTTCATTTATTGTTATAGTTATGGTGTAGACTGCTATTCTCTTAAATTTAAAATGATTTGTAACGATTCATTTCTATAATTATTTTCTTGGTGTGAACAGCCTCTAACTCAGTTATTAAGAATTCTCTTTGCTTACATTACACATATAGTTATGCCACGAACGAGTAACTTGAGGTAGCTTCTCTTTTTTCTTCCAAATGGCTGGAGCTCCTTCACGAACTGAATCCTTTCAGGAAAAACAATCAAGTCAGTAATTATTTATTAAGGAACTCACACACAGATGAATTGTTTAGAATAAACTTTAAAGACCTAACCTTTGACGCAATCACATACGGAGGCACTATTTCTACACCTAATTCTTGAAACAGCTCTCTGCATTGCATACTCATAAAGTCACCGGCAAGAGGAGACTTAACGATGCCTAAAGAAAAAGGATCATGAAGGAACATACGTTATAAAAACATAAACACACAATGTCAGGCAATAATTACAGTGTATATAAGATTTTCTTTTGATTACCTTGCTGTAAAACGTAACCATCATGTACTGGAATAGCAGTTGTGTGTGTCGATCCACTGTCCAACACTAAACCCGTTGATCGTCCATTGGCAAACCTAGAACGCGGAGTTAAAGATTCAACGCTTCATGTCCTTTCGCAAAACCCTTTTTTTTAGCATTATTTGTTACACATCAAAGTTTATTGATTTCTTTTTTTAACACAGGTTTAGAATATAATTGTTGCCTGAACAAAAACATTAACCACCCATCAGGTCATACTAAACACATAACTTTTCCCTTCACAGAGGTTTAAACCTTCTCCCGCCAGAACATTGCAATAAAGGATACGCAGACAGGACAGCTGATTTACACAAGAAGAAAGCAGGAATGTTGTAATGCTCAAACATCAGCTCAGTCAGCTTCTCTCTCTTCGCCCGTGTGTTCCACTGCAATATGGAGAAAACAACATTTTATGTCTTCGGAAATTCTCATGTGATTTCAAATATGGTTTGAAAAATCTACTAAATCGCCATACCGAGGCTTCTGACATCAGGACTGGATGCAGACTAGGCTCTGATTTGAAATGCATTTTGTAGGTGTGATCTAAAATGCCTTGAAAACTGTCCCAGTCCTCAACTTTAGACAAGAGAAAACATAATCAGATTAAAATTCAATGCATTTACTGTTTGCCTGGTTTACATAAACCTATTATAATTCAACATACTCATTCCATTTTTGAGAGGTGACATGACTTCCATCTGTTCTCGGGGGACCCTAAGCTGGTTGGTGTCAATGTAGTAGGTGGTGCCACTCGGCTTTTTCTCTCCATCAGTCTCCATCGGTGCACTGCCGTCCTCCCGGTCCAGCGTCACCCCGATCACAGTGGGAAAATCAGCCTAGAGAACGCACAACATCATCAGAATCTATAACTTTCAACTTCAGCACTAATATATAGGCTTGTCTTACAGTACATACCTTGGGGCAATCCTCACCAGCATATCCAGCTCTCACTGAATACGACCCCATGTCAAAGACAAGTGCCCCAACTTCATCTGTTTATGAAAAAGCCAATAAGAAACAGATGAGGATACACAAGGAACAAAACACAACTTGATTCTAATGATATGAGATGACAGTACTGTAGACAAATGTAAGAACGCTACATACGTAACGTTATGCCTTTCTTTATTTTTTAAATGAACCATTAACTTAGCTATGATCTGCAATGTTATGAAACATAATCTAAAACACATATAAACCAAAACAACATATACATATATAAAATAGAAATGATCATGTGATGCTAATCTGTTTGCTAGCGAGCGGTCATAAACGTGGCGCGTTCATTCATTTGATTCTCCCTCCAAAATCGCGCTTACCTCCTCCATACACTCCACCACTCATTCTTGCGGCTGGTCAACACTGATATAAAATACTTTCTTGGTTTAGTGTTTTAAATCGTGGATATGAAATGGTAACGGCGCGATTTGTGTTTTTCACTGTCAAAACAAAGGAAACGAATCAGACATCTTTGTCTGTGGGGGGATTGTGGTGGACTGTGATCCTGCCTCATTGTTCAGCGCCACCAATCGGCTGGGAGGATAAACGGTTGGTTAGCGTCCAAACACTAGTGTCATAATTTGTATCATTTGTTTAATTTATTTGCGGATTTAAACTGTTTTGAATTTTTTAAATATGAATTTTATTATATGTTTAGCTCTTTCACGGAATTCACATTTTATGATCATTTAATGATTTAAACCACATAACAGCATTCCATGAAAGTGTATTCTTGTAAAAAATGCCAATCTTCAAAACATACTGTATTTTGTGCATGAAAGTATTTCAATGAATATAAAATAAAACATGTTTTGGTAAATCTTATTAATTGCTAAAACACATTTTTTTCTTCATCGATTAGTTTCAGAACATAAGCTTTCTATAAAACTTTATTTCATTCCATACGCATCAGGATATAATTTAACAAGTGGGTTTAAAAAGTGCGAGCTTTTGATACAATCATTTAGTATCAAAGTATTTTTTACTTTTGCTGAGAGACTACTTTAATAAAGTAATAATGCTTTTTTCAACCTTCAGTTGGCCATGTTCTATTGAGACAACATGAGTCATACGAGACAGAAGTTTTGCATTTTGTCTATTTGATTCAAAATACCATGTTAAATACAAATTAAAATAATAAGCAGAACAAGATGATGTATAAAACACAAGACATTTAAAGAGATACTTGAATTTGTCTATCAAATATTACATTTGCACCCACTCACACACACATAAGTGGACACTAGTATCATTGGATCAAAATATTTTATTTAATCTTTCACTTTCTGAAGGAGGTACCGAATTAGCACTGTTCTCTCTATGTGAACTGAATACCATGAATATTTAAAAATATTGTGATGACCAAAGAGACATTCCTGGAGGCTCACAGAAAATGCAAACATAGTGGCCACATGATTACTATATCCGCAGTATGTTTGTGTGTGTGTGTGTGTGTGTGTTTGTGGTTCAGTGCAGATGAGGAGCTGGGATGACTATATTTGCATGTATCAGATTTACATTTTATACAGGAAGCAAACCTTATATTGGTTTTCTAACCAGATCTGGCATAATAAAAATGACAGCATGAATCAATTAACAAATTTACGATACTTTTAAAAAAATATTGCTACTCCCAACCAAAGCAGTTTTTTGCATTGCGAGAGAATGTAATAAAACAATTGGTTAACCAATGGCTGTCCATTCATAAAACATTAATATGACTCCTCAGAAGTTTCAGATTTCAAACAGGCTAAATAACCTGATACCATGCTGCATACACGACTATTTAACAACTACACACAGCTGCTATTAAATTCTTATTTGTTTACAAGAATGTATTTAGACCCATTACCCTCAATTTAATGGACATCTATTAAGGCTGTTTAAAAAAGAGAATGAATTGGTGCACCTGCTTGTGTGTGCTTGTTTGCATGTGCTGTGATGAGGCTGTTGTTTTGCATGATGATCTGGATGGGGGTTTGGCTGAATTCATGATAGAAAAATAGAAAGACTATTCACGATTGTATTCAATTTTTTATTTTTTTCTGTACCCAAAGAGATTTAGGCATTTCAATTGAATACATTAATAAAATATTGAAATATGGTATAAACATAAGCATGTAGAACATGACAACTCCAAATAGAAAGAGCTGAGGCATGAAAATATTAATACAAATTTTAATAGAAGAAGCATAATAAAGTCATGAACTGAGAAAGAAAAAGTTTCTTTGACTTATCATCTCATCATGATACCAAAAATGGGTTGCATACAGTTCACCTCCATGTATTAACTGAATTATAATGACACTATAAAATACCTAACCAGATATCTTAAATACTTACTTTAATACACCTTAAAACTGATTTGTATGTTCTCAGTGAATGTAGAGCTCACATATCATGCACCTTGGAAATGTGAACACAGTGGTGATATTTAGACAAACTGGCAACAGAAAAGTTGTAAAAACAAAAAAACACGAGGAAACCAGGGCCACTGGAGGCCTTAACAAACTTCTCAGGAGGCCTCAAAATTAAAAGACCAAAATGTATTTAAATTAAGGCAAAGCTATAGAGAATTTTTCCTTAAAACAGGCTAAATCAAAAAATGTATGTTTGGTTGATTTAAAAACAGATATGCATCCTTCTAGAATACGAAACATATGATGAGTTACTTCCAGAATATTTTAATTGGGTAGAAATTGTCAACGAGGGACGGGAGGACTTTACATATGAACAAGGACAATGGGTGGGCTTTAAGTCAAAAAGGTTGAAATCCAGCAGTTGTTTCTTTCACATCCGCCGTGTGTCACTCTTCGTGGCTCCTTGGTGCTGTTTATATGAACGCGCACAGGGCGCGCGCGTTCGTACAGAGAGTGAAACAGCAGTAGCAGGATGGCGAGCAAGGACACAAGACAGAGTTCCCCACATCCAGCCCGAACAAAATCACCATGTGTCGGAATTCTGCGACTTTTATTTATTGCATTTATTCACATGGCACAGGCGAACAAACAAGGTAAGAAACCAGGCGTGTTATGTGCGAGAAAGGACTGTTTTGCGTCAGTGTTTACGGCTTGGATATGAACCGCGGCTTCACTGCAAGCTAATCACTGCTAGCATCGAGCCTTTGCGTGTCAGAAGACCAAATGAATACTTTGCCATGCATTATACACAATATTGGATTCAATAGTCTGTCTAGTGTATACGAGCATCAAGTGAGGAAATATATATATTTTTGTAACAGCGGCTATATGACAGGGTTTAGAGACATTAGTTTATGTTGGGTTTTAAAGCTAACAAGCTTAGTCATATTACACCAGCTAGTACATCAAACCTGTCTGAAGTTACTGTCACTCTCAGTAACAAAACAAAACAAGGGGTCTATGCTTCTCGCCCAGGACAGGTTTTCGTTTTTATAATAAATTATAATAAGACATTTAATAAATATGTTTACTGTCCAATAGTGACTAGCGGACGCCAGTTGGTTGTTTTAGCTGCTAAATGCGGGTTTGGTATGGAACGTGTACTACATAAACAAGTCACACGTGTTATATACATTAGAATATCTTATTTATATGTTGCTATCTGTGGGAATATGTCGTTAAGATTGAAAGTGAAGCGTTAATGCGAGTTTTGGTTTCTAAGGCCCGGCCTGTCAGTGACATGTCAACTAAGAGTTAGGAGGAGGTCACTGCATACTGCAAGTTCATGCAATGTTTTCATTCAACTAACATAAGCAAAGTTAAATACAGTTGTTTTGGAAGTCACTAGATTTGCTGTTTGCGCACTAATCTAGACGAGAGATACATGTTGCATATGAATTATGACTTTTGAGTGATCCAATTTTTTTTTAAGCTGTTTTGAGAAGTTCAGGCAAGTCGGTTGAGACACAATGGAGATAACATTTTTAACACTTCACATGATGTAAAGAAGACTTTTTAAATGGCATCATATAAGCACATTTTATTCACTACATGTGCTTGATGTACCATAATGTCACAGGACGAATAATTAATAATTCTTTATAAAAGTGTCTTATATGTTTTTTGAAGGTACCAGTAGCTGAAGAATATTAGTTCCTTTAGCTCCTTGCTATATTACACACACGTG
The DNA here is from genome assembly GCF_015846415.1 of Triplophysa dalaica. NCBI lineage: Eukaryota > Metazoa > Chordata > Actinopteri > Cypriniformes > Nemacheilidae > Triplophysa > Triplophysa dalaica. The sequence goes on along the minus strand of NC_079547.1, from coordinate 18,580,556 downwards.
TGGAGGTTAATAAGCAGGCACGATTATTGTCCATTTCAGTGGCCAAAGATATTTGTGTTTCTCTAGTTGTCAATACTGATCACAAAAATAAGGATGTGCAGACCTTGTAATAAGGATGTATATTGTAAGTGTCACAAATAAACAGTGTTGGACAAGTTACTTCCAAAACTTTAAAAGTTATTTCTTTTATTACGGTCTCAGAATTGTAACGCATTACACTTAGGGATGCAAAGATTATAGATTTTGTTGGTAAGGTTATAGTCTGAGGAATTTTCACGTTAACACGATTATTATGCATTCATTAATTTCTACATTACAGTATAACAGGGCCTGCCAAAACTATTATTTGTCCTGCCACCAAAAAATTATAAATAAATAAAATTACTGTCTAGTTATTAGTTTGTTTTCTACCCATGTAACCTTAATACTAAGGTTCTTATACCATAAAACTATTAGCCTAACTCAGAAATTTCATATAGTCAAATACAGTCAATCCGTAACTTTGTTTACTTTTTGTGCAAGTTGCAACAGTTTCGTTCCGTGCAACATAAACAAACACACGGTGTAACTTAACCTTGCGATTAATTAACCGTGACGTTTTTAAGGGCTGTTAATAGTCAAATTTGGTAATCGCTGCATCCTTATTATACTACTTTTAATTGACTTTTATCATAATTAGTGATGGGCGTTTTTCAATAATTTCCTATTCGAACATTTGAGCTCTTAAAAAAACTAATATTAGAATATTTAAATTCAGTTAATAAAGATGTTTTAATTTAGTCACACATCATGCTTACAATTATCTTTAAATGTTCTAATATTGAAATCGCACTAATATTACATGCTGTATGTAGGTTAAAAGAATAAAATAAATAAATAGAAAAACATAAAAACTGCTTTAAACCTGCGTGGAGCGAAATCAAAACAGAACAAAACTTAATGTATATTAACAGTCTGTGATACATGGTTATCTTGTTTATTTTGTTTTACTAGTTCCTGATAAAAAGAAACTATGCATATAAACCTAGGCCTATTTTACTATGATACTCAAGTTCCTCAAAGTTCCGGTTAACAGGCCGGTAACTCGAAGGCGACGACTAATTTAACTTCTCAGGAGGAAAATACAGGCTTTTAGAGAAGGAAAAAGGTATCCGTCTTATGGTAATGCATAATTCATTAACATTAGTTGCAATGAAATATACATTTTCAAGTTGTTGAAGTTGTTGAAGTTGTTGAAATTAATTTCTGTTAATCATTTAATATTATGTTGGTATTTTATACCTAATGTAAGTAATGTAAAAAAATTCTGTGGCTCACCAGTTTATAAAACATTTTAATATGGTGATGCAAGCCGAGCATAACACGCGATCTGGGTAGGCCGGTGTGTAAACTTAAAATATTTAAACTAGCTTGTGATCTGTGTGAACAAAGATTTAGGAACACATGGGCCTAGATTTTTTTATATTTTATTTTATCGAAAAATTAATGCTGATCGAATATTCGAACATTCGTACACATCCGTAATAAAAAAAACATAAGTATAACTACCCTGCTGAAAACAGCAATAGAAACCATCACAGCCATTTTGATGGTTTCCATTAAAACACTTTTATAAAAAAAAGCTTTAATTAAAATCCTTTTTTTAGTGTGTTTTTGGGTATTATTTGAGCATTATCTAAGTAGCAATCGCTGTGAGAATGGCAAAAGAAGATCCAAAGATCCAGGTCTGGTTAGTTATGGTAGAGTTAAGCCAACTATCATGCAACATATAGCCTAATGACATGGTAAAAACCAACCTCCTTATTTTCCTTTCGTTTCTCACCTTTTGTAGAACCTGTTGCAGTCATCTCAACCATCTGATACCAGCAACAGGAAATAGACATAGCATTTTAATCACAGTTTTTTTATCTGGTGATGGAATGTCCGGACAGGTGTTGGTAAATAAAATATAAATACATTTCGGGTAAAATGCGTTTTGTTATGTGCGTTATCAAGATTGTAACAAGTGTAATATTACCAACATTTTATTAGTAATGCGATATATTACTTTTACAGCAAAAACAAATATATTACTGTAATATCGCTACTTTTGTAATCTGTTACTCCCAACACTGCAAATAGACTAGTAAATGGCTCAATGTAATTTAAATGCTTTGGATAGAAGGCCTGCCAAATACATGAATGTAAAAATTGTACATGTAAATGTAAACTGCGACTAGGTGATTTAAATTGTCCGGGTTACCAAAGTTGGACTAGTACTGAAGCACCGTTGATCAGTGAAGGTGTGTGATCTTCACCCATCACATGTTTCTTTTCTCCATAATCCCTGGATTACTTGGCCTATTTTGTTAGGGCAATGTAGCAATCCAAAGGTGCTTTTAGAGATTAGATGAAGTCTGGCCCCTTGGTGACACTTTCAGCAAGAAATAAAGAGAGAACGGCATATTTTGTATTTTTTTTCATGATATACTTTTTCTAGGTGCAAGTTTAAGTATAACAATCGTTTTTGTTTCATTCTGTGAACTAATGACATCAATTCTTCCAAATTCCAAAAGAAAGTATTCCAAATGAAGGAAATTCAAATGGAACAAACTGATCAAAATAACAAAAAAGATGCTTTAATACTGCAAAGAAAACAAGTTCATATTCATGTCTAAACAACACTGTACTAATGTGTTTGTTTATTGTAGGATCAGTTCAAATTTTAGGATCTGTTGAAATACAACAGGCACTTTACATGCAGTCATTAAATACACAAAGAACTGCTGAATAAAGCCAAAACGGGAATGATCTATTTTTTTCATTTTGGTTGATAAAGATATCAATTGCCCCAAAAATTAGCATTCAAACCTTGCAAATCTAATATTTTAGATGTGTTAAATTTTGTATATATGTAATGTTAATTCTCGTTTTGTTGTTATTGAAGTACACTTATGGTCCAAATGACTAATTAATAGACCTATTTTGCACCTCTTTTATTGGAATTCCTAAATGGGCTTAATAGTTACAAAGAGACCACACAGAGCCTTGAACAGATGGGTAGGTTCTCTTCGGAAGTATGTGGGAGTTAAGTATTCTCACTCTTCCCTGGAAATGAATGCACCACTATTTCATTTACTGTGATAACTCGGTTATTGACTGAATGGACTCTGTGAACACACCCATAAAGTGTTTTTCTGGCCCCTTTTAAGTCAAGCAGAGATGTTTTAGTCTCATTTTCTCAAAACAGCAAAAAAAATAATTGTCCAACTATCACTGATATAATCTCTTAGTGTATCAGTAAAACTCTAGCTGTGGCTGGCCTTGTATGTATGTGTATGCTTTTAGGAGGTTAGCACAACAAACATATAAGTGTCTCTAAAGAATTTTGTTATTCCCTGTTGTAAAAGCGAAGTTGTATTAATAACAAAGTAATTATTTTTTATGTGACAACCTCGATTTCTATCAGAGTTTTCATGTGTCTTGTCAAGCTGTCAGTATTTCACATTGCTGTAGTATGACTTAGTCACTTCTAAGGTTTGATTTTGTTAAAATTCAACAGACACTGGAGTGGAATGGCCACAATACAGAATTGCTGATTTATCGATAATTTGTAAAGGTTTCTTGTTTTTTCCGCAACAGTGTAAACATTAAAGAGTTGATCTTTTACTTATTCTTTATTTATTACATAAATATTTATTTATTACAGCTGTGGTACGCTGACAAAAAAAACACTGTATGGACAAGTAAGGAAAATAAACAAGTAGGGGTGTGACACGAGATCTTTCAAGATCTGATTAACACAATTTCCTTATGCAATTTGCCTAATGGAGTTCTGGGTTCGAAATTGTGACCATTTCAGTCGCATAGGCTCTCTAAAATTGTGAGATGCAGTGACTGACCCGGCCAGTCTGTTTTGATAATAGCAGTAAGTGAATGATCACAACAGAAAGATGCTGTACTGTACCGTATTTTAACTGTGAGCAGCGTACAGCTGAAGAAGTTTAACAAGAACGAATGTTTCATGATTTATCGGCTGTAATATAAATCGGTCTCAATTTTATTATCTGCAGATATCGATAACATTAAAAATGCCCATTTATCGGCCAATACCGATATGGCAGATAATTTATCCTGTATCCATAGTTTCAACGTAGGTGCGCGTCTCGCATTTGCAGCGCCTCACACATTATCACTAGTTTACTGCGGTTCGTGCAGCGTTTTGGGAGAGCGCAGCATCTAAACAGCAGCTGAGCTGACTGTACCACAAGTACAGTATAGCAATTGCAAGTTCACATAACATTATCTTAAATACATTCACAGGCAAACCTCTTCAAAAACAGATCAGATGTCTCTTACATATGTGGAATGTTAGCATGAAACATAAAGGCGGAAGGCTATCAGGGTTCAGACAGTGGAGGAAGGAGGATTGACAGTGTGATATGATCGCTACCTTTTCTAACACGAGCACTATGCAAAAGAATAATAAAGAAAACTACCACAGCTCTTTACCTAAAGCTTTGCCTTTTACGAAAACAAAGCATACAATTTGTGCAATTACTGCCTGTCTTTTCAGTTTGTGACAAAAATTTTGCTGCGTTTACATATTGTTTATTACTGCATAATATAAATCATTAAAATAGAAGTTTAATGTGTTTCATAATGTAAAAGTTGATTTTATAATGCATTCTTTTTTTGCATTCTGTGTTAAGGCGAATAAAAGACAATTTTTCCCCTATATATTTCATCATTGAGGATTTCTTTAAAGAAGTCTAAAAATCTCGTCTCGTTCTCGTGGACCCAATCTCGTGTCTCATCTCGTCTCGTGAGATAAGTGTCTCGTCACTCCCTACAAAGAGGTATAAACTACTCACAACTCTGATGTTTTCTGATGTCATGTTTAAATTTATGACAAATGTTCAGTGTTTGGATGTTTAAGCACAAAACTGTTTATAGCAGTTAAAGTTACAGGATTTGGGAGGAGAGGTCAGCGCAGAAAGGTTAAACATTTTTCATTTTGGGATCTTCTTCAAGACCTTGTCTTATCTGCTCAAAAGATGCCAGAGAGAAGGGAATGGTTGACGGAGAGATCCTGTAAGAGCACATAATGTTCTAGCTTTCAAGCCCTGGACCTCATTTAGTGATGTGTTATGATCTTCAGTTGAGCATGAAGGGGGCAGTATCCCAGACAGGATTATCTTAAAGCAGGACCAGACCCCAAGTTAAATTATGACATTTAAGTAGTTTTGTAAATTCATGCCTTACAAAAAAACATTACTTGTGTGCATTTTGAGACAACACAATCGCATGGATGTATTTGAAGATACGTCAGTGCAAGTTGTTTTTAGTTTGGACAGCTCTAACATTTATTTAAGCATACAACTACACTGTAAAAAATGACACGCATATTTACTTAAAAAAATTATGATTAGAATATTAAACAAAATATTACTTTAAAAGTTATTTTAAACGTGATATTCCATGGATAAATCAAGTAAAATTACCTAAATTATTAAAACACGTCACTTGAAGAAATTAAGAACTTTTAAAAAATTAAGAAGAAATACTAATTTTAGCATTGGAGTTAGCTGAGAGTTGTCTTAGTACTGGCATGAGCACACATCATTTGCTCTTCCAAAACCCGAGCACAAGCACCACTCTTCTGAACGATGGTAACCCCAAAACTCAAAACTACAAACAGAATCTTGTCTAAATCTTAAAGACAACTGAACGATAAACACTATCAAGTCTTTCATTTTATTGTAAAGCACATAAAATATAACTTTTTCACAAAAATTACTCTCCTATTGCTGTCGCATGCAAAGCATGCTGGGACCTCTAAATTCACTGCTCAGTTAGTGAAATTAAATAAAAGGATTCTTGCAGTCCCACCACAAAATAAGTAAGTGAAGATCCTTTATACAAGTTTAAGTGGGTTGAACATGATAATGTTAAGTTGAGTTTACTCAATAATTTGTTCATTTAGAATTCCAAGATTTTTTCCTATAATTTTAACTTAAATTTTGTTTTAAAATAACAAGAACACAAATGTATTAAGAAAAGTTTACTCAATTAATTTGATGAAATCTACCATGACACAAAATTATTTTTACAGTGTAGTCTTAATCCCTGTCCGGTAAACCACCCCTAAAAGTTTAAACCTGCAAATGGTTCTGTGATTGATCTGCTGCCTTCAGTTTCTTTCCAGTGCTGTAGAAATTGTATCCTGAAATGGCCAGCGCCACACATGCCCATGCGTCGTGTCTCTCTGTGTGTGGCTACAAGGAATTCATTAAAGGTGTATATATGCATGTGCAAGAGTTTTGTGTTATTTTTGCCCATTCAGCAACACCTGGCTCCCTCCCACTGACATTCTACAAAAGACAGTGACCATTAGGGAAGGCTCTGACACGCATTCTTCACAATACAACGTCCGTCATTGTCTATTCCTGTTTGTTCTCTGTTTATGTAAAGTTTGCAGTGCGTACACCACCATTGTTGAAAGAAACATATGCCTTAGCTGGACATGTTTTTTGGTATCCCTTTGAATGGTTAGATATTGTTGGCATGTTTGACAAAGCATTAGCTGAAGAAATGGGGCATTGATTTTAACTATACAAACTTTTGAAGTGTAATTGTTGACCTGTTGCTCAAATCTTGGACTGGTGTTTTTGGAGAGCTCACTTGTGAGCATTAGAGGTGGTTTTGTACGTTATGTAAAATAAATCCTCTTCCTGGCTCTCTGTGGCTTTTTTAAAGAGCATTTATGTGTAAGTGTGATAACAGATCTCAGATGTGTAAAGATGTGTCACTCATCGACCTGTCAGACTCATGTTGAAGATCCAAAACCGATATCTTAATTCCTTTTTCAACAATGTGTAACATCTTGATAAATTTGTGACAAACCACATGGCTCGAACAGGCCTTGCATAGAGAACACTTTGTTTTATTTGATTTAGACCTGAAATCTTAGACTTTGAATCTATGCTACGAATCTGCAAGCATATTCAGTGTAAAGGCCCAAGGAAAGTGCTAGATTCAAAACAAAACATAAGATCTTGATAAATGTAACACTATCCTTTAACTAGAAATGATGCAGTACACAGAATTGCCGAATCATGTCCTAAACTTCCTTAGTTTAATATATAATGTTCCTTAATATGTAAAGCAATGTTTTGTTCACATCTGAAAGTGAATACTGGCATTGGAATAGATCACCCAAAGATGAAAATTCTGGCATAATTTACATACAGTTTCCAAACCTGTATGAATTTCTTTGTTCTGCTGAACACAAAGGAAGATATTTGGATTAATTTTCCCATATTATGGCAATCCATGGAGGATGAGATCAGTTTGGTAACTAACATTTTTTCAAACATCTTTCTTTGTGTTTAGCAGACCAAATAAATGTATACAGGTTTGGAACAATCTGAGGGTGAGGTTAAATGATGACAGAATTTTAATTTTTGGGTGAACTGTCCCCTTAATGAGTGTAACTGGCCTCCATCACTATGAACTTCACTAGAGTTAGAGTTTCGCGAACTAATAATAGCACAGTTTGTAGGTTGACATGAGGGTGAATTTGAGAGCTTGGCAGCTTCGATAAGACTTGCCTTAGCATTTACCAACCTGTTGATCCGTAAATGCAGCATGCCGCCTTCTTAATTTGTGCTTCGGCTCAAAGGCTTAAGTGTCAGTTTTATGGTTCATTGTTTCTTGGTTGTCTTATCTTTGTTATCTCTGTCTTCAGTTAATATCATTAGTGATGGTTGACCTGGTTTATGGGAGACCGTTATTGATAAAATGGTCTGTCGTCTTAAAAACTCTTGTGAAAGCTTCTCATCTCAAAGATAAGAATGCAGATTGGCTTGACCATATCCATTTTGGCCTCCAAAATATTCCCTGAAAGTCTTTGCTTCTGTAGCCCCTGCGCTTTCCTTCATCATGACTGGAAACACGGTCAGTGAGTTATTACAAAATTACTGAAAATGATTCACCGTCTCGTCAGTCCTTTGTGTTGTCTGATGGGTAATTTTGTCAAAATCTGATACACTCCCAGAGAGCCACTTGCATACACAGAGAACTCAAATCATCAGCTTGCATGGCATTGTTTGCTGATACCCAAACCTCATGGGAATTTTCTTCTCTCTGCAGCTTTCATACAATCCGACAACATCCTGGAGGTACTACATTTTGGGGAAGGGGGCCTCTTGCAGGTAAGCCTTTTCTGACTACCACAGTGTGGATATGGTGTTTTGGTTTTCAGATCATAAGACATTTATAAAGAACATTTTCAAAGTCATCTATTACTTATCTAAACATGTGGCACAGAATCTGTCCTTATGGTAACTTAAAAATAATGATTTATATTTAAGGATCGGGCAGATTTGGCAGGAAATACTTACCTCATTTGTTTGGTTATAGCAAATTGACCATAGATCATTCGACAAACATCTGGGCTAAGTTGCTATAATTTTTTTTTAAAAAAAAGTAAGAGACCATAATAAAAAAGGACCTTCATTAGTTGGTTGGATTTTAGTGACAAGGCCTTAAAGGGTAGATAATCTAGCTTTAAAATAACTTCACCTACAAAAAGCAGTCTCATTGCATCGACAACATCAACAGATTAGTGTCCAGCCCCAAAAAGTGTTAAACCACCGTAAATAAAATAATTGACGGCACCACAAAAATATAATATATAACAATGTGCTCTGCAAATGTGAAAGCACATGTTATTCAATCCTTCAACACTGCACCTAAGGTTAAAAGCTATGAAATTTAAATCTATCAATAGAAGAGTAATCGGATCAAATTAGCGCATGCACATACCATTGAATTTGTTATTTTAATGATTTAGAATAGTAATTTATTTTTTAGCAATAGTCAGACAGTGCTACTGCAGTTATATTACGTAGGGCTGTAGGAAGTATGGCTGGGCAATGTAGCGGTGTTATTATATATCGCCGATGTATTCAGATATCCCAATGTCGATGACAACAGTAAGATTCCAGACGATAATCGATAATAATGGAAAATATGCGTTATAACATCACCATGCAATGTAGGCTTTAGGATGAACTTTCATGTTCATTCATATCCACAAAGTGATCGCGTATGACATCAGCGTATGAGATCAGTACGACCGTCTGCTCAACGTTGCAAGAAGTCAATCACACTTGATATTATCAGATATCGCAATGATTTTAAAGTCGATTATCAATATTTTTTTTTTAAACACATCGCCTAGACCTTGTAGTACTTTTTAAAATACTGTTCATACAGTCTATTTTATTTGATTTAAAATCTGTAAATCATCAAAATAAAGAGTAGAATGCAAGAAAAAACAAACAAGTGTAAACTAACAAGGGGTTGTTAGATGCATATTTCAAGTCCTAAACCATATAAAATTAAATGTCTGAGTATTTAAAAGCACATTGTCAGGTCCTACGAATGGACTGTTGCGTAACCTGTGAGGGCAGTGTTTGTCTGCATTTGAGTTTGGACTTTTGATGAAATATTAAGGTTTATAAATAGATCAACCCATGCTCCCCATCTGTTCAGTTGTGTTGCTAGGTAGCAAACTTTTTTTTGCCCTGCAGAAGTGAACCACAGTGAGAACTGCTTTGAGACTGTCCTTTGACGGTTGAACACATACTTAATGTTTAAAAAAAGTAACCTAAATCATACAGTGAGAACTTTGTTCAGGAGTTAGGCCAAAACACATTGGCGGGACATGTTTGGCTAAAACCTTCTTTCAATATGAACCTCTCATACATGTCTGGAGTTAGTAATTTAGAGGGGAAAATGCTTTTTTGGCTCTACTGAAACATTTAGAGACTCAAATTTCTTTTATTTCTTACAGACAGAGTCTCATATTGATCTTAGCTCATTTCGTCAAAAAAGGTAAGGCTTTCCACTTTTTGTACATCTAAGCTTTTTGCATTCATCATTTTGTACACGTTTGGCCAAAACCAGCATGTGGTTTACATTTGAGTGGCCAAGAAACGTTTGTTTGGTACATAATATTCCCCTTAAACTATGAGATATTTTTGTTCTTGAGCTAAAAACAAATTAGCTAAAATACAAAAACAAAATAAAAATAAATCTAGTTTGGATCATACAGTCTCTTGACAGTCATTGGCATATGGAGTAAATTGTGGCACAGGTGAGGCGATTTTCCTCTATAGGGTCAAAGAGAATGAATCAATCAGTGGATGAATGAATGGTATGTCTTTGCTATAGTATTTAAAGTTTTTTCACAGTGATTTTTCTCTTTGGAATAAGGTTCAGGTCATTAAGTGTAATTCCAGGTAACACCTCTCATAGTAAGTTGATGAGTGTTTGTTTTAAAGTTACACACTGTCAAAGGAACTGGTTCTAAAATGAGATCTGAGTCAGAGATAGAAAAATGACATCAAAGGGCAGTAAATCTTCTGTGTTTTCACTGCAGACTTGTTTTAAATTTAATCTAGCAGATCACCTTTTTTGTGGCAGGTGGCCTATTCATTTCCTCAGCCAATCAGAACTTTCCAGCTCAGGGGCTTGTCCAACCTGCTCGGGTGTATATGCTAGCTGGCTGGATTTCATTGGCTAATTGTGCACTTCGTGGTTTCGTCATTTTAGCTTTTGCTTGCGAGGGACACACCCATGTGCAGTGTAAAGCTTAGTTTACACACTTAAGTGTGGCACATGCAAGAAAATGAGGAAGTAACATAACACCATTTTGTTGTTGTACCATCCACTTCTCTGAATGCCAATGTATTCCTGGCATTGAAGCATTAGAAATGGTTAGTGTCAGACAAATTGTATAAAATGTACAAACATATTTTGTTATTACTAGATAGGTTTGTTCTAGGTGCTGGATGATACATGGACAACTTGTCCTTTGTGTGTGTTCAGAGCTAATACTGAACTTTGTGTCCTCTGATAATGCTGTTTTATTGCATCTGATCAGAGTATTTTGTGTCTTTTTGTCCTGATGTCACACACTGCACATGAACTGCTCTTGGCAAGTGTTTTGACATAATTTTAGCTACATTAGGGACTTTCAAAGCTTCCTTTCTGTGGTTTGTGCCTCCACAACAGTCAGTCCAGCCTCAAGCCTATGACACAGAATATCTCTTTGATCTTACTTTTCTGGTTGCCGCTCACCGCTCAAAAGACAGTTTTATGTACAAAACATTGATAAGTGAGTTTTTAGAAGCTGAACTGTTTTGACGCTGCATATTTAAAATTGTATTACCAATGAAAAAAAGGACATCGTATTCATTCTTGAGACTAGGGCTGCACGATTATTGTCACCGATTCCTCCTTTTATTGTGATTAACATCGTTAATTTTTATTGTTATATTTTTCATTGATGTAGGTTTTAAAATGTCATAATTTAACACCATATTCTTCATATGGGCATCCAAAACTAAATGTTTTTAAAATTCAGCTAACATTAGTTTGGCAAAAAATGAGAAAAAAACTTCAGGTTAGGAACACTAGCCTGCTATCACTTCTACTGTAGTTGTTTTTCCTTTTATTTTGTCCAGAAACACAAGCTTTAAAAATATTTTCAGGCTTTAGTAAAATAGCCTTAGTTAACTTAATTATACACATAAACTTTTTTACACTGCATGTTATATGGTTTAAGAGATGATATGTTGGGAATGTGTTGGACAAGCATCATACCAGAGGATGCCATTAATCGAAAATAATAAGGCATTGGCATTTTCCAAGCTTAATTTTATGCAAATGATTAGAGATAAGCACCTTCTCTCAATGTAAAAAATCCTGTAAAATACGTACATTTTTGGCAGCTGGGGCGCTAAAAATATTCCGTAAAATATTTTCTTTTTGCTGTTAAATTACATGGTTTCGCAGTTTTTCTTGTAAATTTGCAGTCTTTCTGTAATTTGACGTTTTCCAAAAAAAATATGTTAAAAATATTTTTATAAAAGAAGTACAATTTCGTAAGAAAAGGGTTTGTAGGACATTATATGTGAAATGTATGTAAAAGTATTTATTTTTATCAATTTTATCTTTAGCTGATTTAGCCTATAATGGCCGATGTGAAGCTTGATGTTATGCTGACACTGTTTATTTAAATACGGCTCTAAAATAATCTACATAAGTGCTAAATTGTTTGTGTTATACTTGCACAACCTGCAGTTGGCAATTTGCAGCGCAAACCTAGTGTGGTCCCTAATTATTTGAAAATATGCTGCATGTCTTGCTCCAGAGAGAATGTTCACTGTCAGGATAAAACTGTCTATTAGTTTAGTTAAATCCCTCATCATAGCCTGTGGCATAATCTACTAATTAAAAGTTTGTTCATTAGATTCTTTAGATAAGTACTTTTTCATTCATGTCTGGAACCTAAGTACTTTAGTATTTAATATGTTAAGGATATTTCAAAACGTTAAATGCTCATTCTTAAAAAAAGTTTAATCTAAAGATGTAGGCTTAAATGTCTGAAATTAGTCGTTTTTTTAACTTGCCTGTTTGGTGATAAGCAGTGTTACAGGTTAAAAGACTGCGTGTGTGCAACCTGTTTGAGTAAAATGATCTGTTAAATCTCCTCTGCAAATGACGAACAGAAAACTTTAGGAAACGTTTTGCTGCCCCAAGCATGGTGGATCTAAAGAATCATAATGCAGACTAAACATAGAACGAAATTTGAGTAGACTACATTTATTTTAAAGACATCAAGGAAGAAAGGAATCTGCATAACTGGGTTTTAGGTTAGATTACACATTTTTTCCGTGGCTGTGAATCTGGTGAGATTTTTGGTTCCGATGTTTTTGAGGTCACTGGCTGGCTTAATGAAGGTGTGATTCACCTGCAGGTTTGGCAAGTTTGAGTGTTTGGCATAAACCTGATGCTAGCATGACAGACAAAGCCTATTTGTTACGTGTATGTGTGAATATGGGTGTATCTTTTCTTTTGCTTAAGGGGAAAATGGAGATTTGATTCTCCACAGACCGTTTTATGTTTGTTTTTATGGCAACTGGAAGAAGGCCGCCAATCAGGTTGTTTTTCTTTCCATGTCCGTATTATTTACATTGTGTCCACTTTCTCTCGCAGTTCATCTTCCCAGAGGGGGAACAGCAGACCAATACGCTTTGAGCCTCCAATGCTGGACTTTCATGAACAGTAAGTCATAAGCTCAGTTAACTAGGTAGTGCATATACTATTTGTCGTGCAGTGTTGCATATACACATCTGCATACCTCTCCGATGATTGAAACACGGATCTTATTTCGTTTCCTAAACGGGCCACTTTGTCAGAATGCCTCAGCTTTTCTATTGAGTAAAGCCCAAAAATAGTTTAGTGTGAGTAATTTCCAAATAACACAGACCCATATATAGCTATGTACTGTTAAAAACAGCCCCATGTAATCTCTTGTTTTTTTCTAAGTTAGTCATTTTTCTTTTTCTTTAGCATGTTGTAAAACATGTTTTTAGTGTATTTGAATAAAGTACAAGTAATACACACTTTCTCTTGTATAAAACTTAGTATGTTCAGATCGAGGCCAACACCCATGCTTGCCTCAATACAAGTTTTATTTTTATTAGCTGACTCCCTGTGAAGCCAGCAGGTAATGTTATCCCAACAGCATATGACTCAGTAGCCACGTTTACATGCAACCAAATAATCAACTTGTAATCGGATTGATGACTCAATCGGACTGAAAAGCCTTCATGTTAACACCTTGATCAATCCGATTGAGGTCGATATGATAGAAATTGCGATTGGATTGAAAGAAGTGGTGTAGACCGAAACCAATCCAACCAGGAGGAAAAAATATGCATACTTGAATTATATTTACGCTTGAATTAGAGTATTTTCTTAATCGGATTTAAAAATGCCTTGTGCTCATGAGAAGTGCAGTGCTGCGTACACACCTTATGTTAACGTCAATTATTAAAAAACACGAAACTTGCCACAAGAGCCTGTTTTTATCCATTCAGAATCCTGCGTTTCTGTAAGGGAATGGGGACGCGTGCCGTATGTTCTGCTGGCCAATTGTGTGTTTTTTTATAACATGACATAACGCAAGGAGAGAACATAGTATTATTCGACAATTTCGTTTTCATTCCAAATGCGAAAATACGAACCATATTGACATCATACATCTATCCAAATACGAAGTTTGAAGTGAGGTGTTAGAGTTTGCGCAGTGTTGCCAGGTCCCCCTTCGTATAAAGTATATGGACGATCAGGAAGTTTTTAAACGGTTCTAGAGGTTGTTTTATTTCCCGCGTGTTAAAAGAGGAATAATGTTGTTCGTCAGATGTTGATATTTGGGCTATGCGAGATCATTTGAGCTACTTTTTGTGTCATTTTGAAAGCCATAGAACTGGTTTTGTTACGCAAATCTGGCAACCTTAGCTGTGCGCTTTCGCAAAAGTTTTGTTCATGTACTTTTCTTAAGTTATACTAGAGTTATCAATCCTTTTATTTATATTAAAGGGCCAGTGTGCAATTTTTGAGAGGATCTGTTGATAGAAATGCAATATAATATACAGTGACATAAAGTATATTTAAGACATACATGTCTTCAGAGAATTATAAAGACCTTACCTTAGAATAAGCTATTTCTATCTACATACAACGCAGGTCCCCTTGTTGTAGCCATGTCAGGATATTGTTTCTATAGTATTCCTAAACAGACGCATTTCTCCACAGAACGCATTTCGTAAGTACGTGATCTCATTCGGCAAAGATGCGGAAAAAAATTACGTCATTTTCAATATTGTGACGACATTATGACATCCTCTGTAGTGCTTCGAAAGCGAGGGGAGAGTGAGCGATTGATTGCAATTCACAACCACGCTGCTAGATGCTGCCAGAGCCATTGTGCGAGAGAGTTCTGCCAACGGAAGTCCAAAACGCTGGAGAGTCACGTGATTCATGGAGCCTTCAGACAGTTCAAGGGAGTTCTGTGTTCTCTTTAAATGCTTTATTTCTTTCATTTTTTTATTAATTAACATTTACATTTTTGCATTTGACAGACGCTTTTTCCAAAGCGACTTACATTTCATTATCCTATACATTTATACTTGGGTATCTGCAATCCACTGGAGTCGAACCCACAACCTTGCGTTGTTAACGCAATGCTCTTAACACTGAGCTATAGGAAAGCTTTAAATGGCTTTCGTCTTTAAATGGGTTCAAATTTACAGCAGTTGGTCTGTTTAGTTCCAGCTCCATGCATAACTATTAACTTCGGGGAACTATTGAGAGCCTCCATGAATTGCCACTGCTGTTAAAAAACTTTTCCATTGGAGTCAACGGAGTTGACGCGACTCTCTCTCAATGGCTCTGGATGTTGCTAAATATTACTTGATGGTATATTAAATAGCTATTTGTAGTAAAATTATGTTTTTCAGCTCAACCTTAAATACAATAACATTCTGTTACATGTAGATTTAGACATTTAGCAGACACTTTTTATGCAACGTATAGAAGAATGTATGTAAGAATGACCTTACAAAACACAAAACCAGTGTGAAATATGTTTGGCATAAAGTAATAAGTGCAATATATTAAATACTATATTAAAATGCATTATTAAAACAGATTGTTTTAATTGGGTGTTGACTTAATTACCGAGTAGGTTAATGATAAATAAAGCAATATGTCCACGTGAGGCTGTATATTACAGGGGTGTGTTCATAATTAAAACGCACTGTCACTGTTTTGTCCTCACCCAGTTTGGGTGTGTGACTTTTTTGCTGCCATTCCACCAGATAACACAGACTCTGATGATCTTTGCATTATTTTCTGTCTATTTTTTTCTGTTCCCCACACCCCACCCCACCTCATTATTAAACAGACCCTTATCATATCTCCTGCTCTTTAAGTGGTTATTACACAGTTTTGAGCGAATCAGCCTCTCTCTACAGCAGTAGACAGTAAAAACACAGATTAAATAGTAGCTCACCGTATTTTTTACCTGGCATATCCTGCTGATAAACTTGTTGAATGTAATTCATCATTTATTAGCATTTGAAATATAGTGTTTATAGTATAAATATGAACTTTTTTACATGGAGCACTGTATTCCCTCACTGAATTTTTTTAGTTTCTGCTTATTGAAAAGGAGGCAGAGTCTAAAGAGAAGCTTTGTTATTGATTGGTGCTAAATAGAGAGATTGTAGTCTGAATTCTTTTGAACCAACAGAAATGTGTTTGTCAGAAAGTATGTATTTAATTGTTAACAGTGTTCCCCATTAAAGCAAAATAAAAGGGCTCGTGTTATTTATACATAACGCATCCTTACGATGATTTTTTTTGTGTATTAAGGACACTTTTTCTCATGTTCACAACCAGCAATAGCCTGTCATTTGTTCTTGCTGTGAACGGATTTGAAATGATCCAGCGCTGTCCCAAGTAATCCACCGTTTCGTTTTAAACGTCTCATATATAAAATCATTATTCCTCGGGCTCAAGAAATAAGTTGCATCAAACAGCGTCTCGTAGTAATGCGCTCACGTTGTTTGTGTGTAAACTTATTTACAGTAAAATACGACCTGGATTGTGCGTGCTGCGGCTGCGGGAAACATCAGTGACGCGAGTGACCCGCGCAGTTGACTATCCTGCTTGTGTTTATAAATACAAAATGAATATGCACACAAACACAAGGTCGCACAAACTTTTATTCTGGATGCTATTAATTGTGATTAATCGTAATTAAAACCAAACTTCACACGGGTCTTAATGTCCTTTCAGGAAGCATAGACTTTTTAGAGACCAAATACTAGTCAACAATTTATAACATTACTTAATCTTGCTTTGTCTTTCTCCACAGGCCAGTTGGAATGCCAAAAATGGAAAAAGTTTACTTACACAATCCAAGTTCAGAAGAAATAAGTTTAATATCAATATCAGCAACAACATCACATTTTCATGCATCCTTTTTTCAGAATAGGGTAAGTTCATTTTTATTTCGTCCGCACCATGTTTGCACTATGTACCTAAATTTATCACATAGAGGCCTTCTTGTGACTTCCTGTCCTAGCGACAAAAAGCAGTTTGTAGACCAGCTGCTGGATATGTGTGGTTAATACTTCATCTTCCTGTGTGGCACAAAACACTACCTCACAAGACCTTAGATAAACATCTTAGCTCACGCCTAAGCTCATCTGATCAACACGCTAGTGAAGGGACCCATTTCCTTTGACCCTCTTCACACATAATAAATGTTCAATGTCCATTAGCGTCGGTGAAACAGCAGGCCGGTGGCCTCGCTGAAACTTCTTATTAAAGCTTTTAGCTTGTGTGCTCGCACTCCAGGCGGTTATAAATTAAACCCATTCCACCTGTTCCTGACACCTGCATAAATCAGCTTCAATCCGCTCTGGCTAATGGCTGTTACCTGGTCGGCCATGAGGTCAGGAACCATGAACTTTTAGAGAACCATGAAGAGTTTACTCTCGGGTTAATGTTTCTTGGTTTTGTATTTTTGCCTGTACCTGTTACAAATTGCTTTGGTTAATTTTGTGATGTAATCTGCTTTTTTCACAGATAATTCCACCTGGGGGCAACACCTCATTTGATGTGGTGTTTCTAGCAAGAGTAGTAGGGAATGTAGAAAATACGTTATTTATTAACACATCGCATCATGGAGTGTTTACATACCAGGTACATTTGATGGTCTTATTAAAATTTGCCGTCCTTAGTGAAAGTATCTTGAAACATGACATTTGACTGTTTTATTTGATTTAGGTGTTTGGTGTGGGTATACCTAATCCATACAGACTCAGGCCCTTTGTGGGGGCCAGAGTTCCAGTAAATAGCAGCTTCTCTCCTCTAATAAGCATCTTTAACCCACACAGTGAACCACTACAGGTAAACAAGGCTTCTCAACCTCTCATATCTGATTATTTTTGCTTTAGGCATACAAACTGTCCAAATCTTTTTCTCATGCTATTTTTTAGGTTGTAGAAATGTACACCAGTGGAGGAGACTTACATTTAGAACTGCCCACTGGACAACAGGGCGGCACCAACAAATTATGGGTGGGTGTCAAAATCTGCATATCCACACTGAATGACAGTAGACTACAAGATTGCAGAAGTGATCTGTATATTAAAGTGCTCTTTTACCTAAAAATGTATATTCCGTCATCTCACCATCTTGTCATTTTAAACCTAAAGTGAGTAAATGATGTCAGAATTTTCATTTTTGGATGAACTGTCACTTTGAGACGACACTTGTAATATTTAAACATTTTAGGAGTAATAATAAACTAATGATGATGAAATGAACAATTGGTCACTGTCCTTTTGGAACATTGGATGTCCAAATTCGCTGTTTTTCAGCAATGGAAAAATACAGTAATGTCTAAACGGTTAAATAATGAGTTGTCAAAGTTGACATGTAACTAATTATGTAAATAATTATTATTGTTACCAGGATGTGTTTTAACAACTTTAGTGTATTCAGCCTTTTGCTAGAATTGTATTGAAGGTGCTCCGTTCTATTCTGAGCTCTTATTGGCTGCCTTTCCTCATTATTCCACATAATGGTTTTACAAAAACGTTTGCTTTATATTTTTATAGGAGATCGCTCCATTTGAGACAAAGGGGGTGATGAGAGCCAGCTTCTCTTCTAGAGATGCCGACAACCACACAGCTTTTATCCGAATTAAAACCAATGCGTCCAACGAGGATGAGTTTATCATCCTCCCTGTGGAGGTTGAAGTCACCACAGGTCAGTTCCAGTCACCTTGCCTTATATCCTGTGATCTGTTATTTTGCCATCTCTCATTGTGTATGTTTTGTGCATCTAGCACCTGGTATATACTCCTCCACAGAGATGCTAGACTTTGGTACGCTTCGGTCGCAAGGTACGTTTCGTAGACTTTACTTGATGGCAAAGGAAGAGTACAAAAAAATGCACATTGAAGATATTTTTCCCTTTATTTTACAGATCGACCAAAACTACTCAATTTGCATTTGTTAAACTCTGGAGCAAAAGATGTATCGATCATGGTAAGCGAATTTGTAGGTCTGGCAAGGTTTTTAGTTTCATCAATAATCTTTCATCACAATCTTAATGTGATTTGTGTTGTACAGAGTGTTCGGCCAACTCCATCTAATGAAGCTGTCACAGTTGAGTTTAAACAAATCACACTAAAAGCTGGAGAGAGCCGATATACCAAAGTCGCAAGTATTAGTTTTGATGGTATGTACTATTCTATTTGATCTGTTTAGTTTTATCTTTGCTGAGGATAGATTGATCTTTCAGTCGCTTTTCAGTCAAATCAATGCTAATAAATCAGTGAAATCGGACTGAAACAGTGGTGAGCATGTGCACATCGATTAGTGTATGATAAGTAAAAAAGAACAATGTACTTTACTTTTCAACAAATTTGAACAAATTAAATAAACACATCTCTTCACATCAGAAGACCAATGTAGCTGTTTAACATTTTAACTATGCGTTTTTTCGTAAAGTTATAAAAGCATTACTGTGCAAACAATAATTTGTTGTAAACACACGTGCTCAGTGTTTTCTTTGGAATTAAAGTGTTGGCATATATAACAACAGAAATGTTTTGTTTCTAGCTTCAAAAGCAAGAAGATCGGACCAGTTTTCTGGAAAAATAACAGTGAAGGCAAAAGAAAAGAGCTACTCAAAACTTGAAATCCCTTATCAAGCTGAGGTTTTAGAAGGGTATGAAATCCTAAATATTCACCAGCATAGATTTTTGAACTATCATAAAAAGGACATTTAAAAAAATCTTTGTACTGTTTTCTAGGTACCTGGGCTTCGACCACACAGCCACCCTGTTCCACATCAGAGACAGTCCCGTAGATCCTGTGGACAGGCCCATCTACCTCACCAATACCTTTAACTTTGCCATACGCATACACAATGTGTCACTGCCTGAAGAGGCCAAAACAATGTTTAACGTAAGTTAGGCTTCCTGACTCTGGGAGCTGAAGACTTTGTGTCCTACTAGAATATCAGTCAAAGTGACAAAGGTCAAAATAAATGATTGTTGTCGTCATTGTTTTCAGGTGCTCAATTTCAGCATGCCAGTTCTTATCCCTCCCCACGAGTCGCGCTACATATTCTCCCTTTTGTTTCGGCCAGTACGACCTTCCATCAACATCGACAGCAACATTCTACTTATCACGAATGCTTCTAAATTTCACCTGCCCGTCAGGGCCTATACAGGCTTCTTGGAGGTACGTTAGGAACACTCACATGTGTGTAGATTAATAAATGGATTGGTTCATCCAGAAATGCAATTTGTCATGATTAACTCATCCTCATGTTATTATAAAGTCATTTATTTGTTACAAAAGTTGATAATTTAATCCAAATCCAGTTGGTTGAACAATTGATAACACACCCAAGTATGTCAACCAACCGTTTTACATTAAAATCACAGTGACAACATTTTCAGAATGTTAAAACTGTCAATTACTCACCGTCTAGTTGTTCCAAACCTGTATACATTTCTTTGTTCTATTCAACAACAAACAGGTTAGCAACCAACAATTCTGAAGCATCATTGACTACCATAGGAGGAATAATGAAAATGACAGATCAGAATTGTTTGTTTCCCTACATTTCTCAAAATATCTTCTTTTTTGTTCAAAGTTCAAACCCTACTATTGTAGTCAATGGTTCCTCAGAATTGTTGGTTGCTAACATCATACCAAATATATTTCTTTGTGTCAACCAAACAAAGAAATGTATACATGTTTCCAAAAACTAGAGGGTGAGTAATTCATGACAGAATTTAAAATTTTTGGGGTGGAGTATCCCTTTAATGTTTGAATATTCAGGGCTGGCCATAACTACAATTGACTTTATATCTATATCTATAAACGGTAAATATATATACCTGTTGCTGAATTTTAGAAAATGTCTGATGGCTTTCTTATTTATCAGCCTATTGTGCTTCCTCCGTGTCCTCGAGAGCACATCTTGGATTTTGGAATCCTAAGTGCCACAGATACAGGCAGTTTACTGTTTGTGGTTATCAACAGCAACCCGATAGAGGTATGAAGTTTCCTCATGTTCAGTACATTTGTGTGACATTTAGTAATTTCGAAATTAATAATAATAGTCAATGTTCCACAAATTGTTAACTTGAAGAGACTTTATAGCAAGCAACAGTTTCGGTTTGATGTATGAATGTTATAGAATGCGTTTCTTTCTGCAGTTAGAGATAAAATCCTGGTTGGTCACAGGAGACAGTCTCTCAATGGAGCTATTAAACACAGAAAGAGGCAACAAAAGTGCGGCACTGAGCAGAATCCGAGAGCTCCAGAACACCTCGGCTGCCCTGCATAAAACTGTAAGAACACAACGCCTTACCTTCCCATTATCGCCAAAACATCTGTGAACTTAAAAAAAAATGAAAATCTTAACTGTTTTGTTAAAAAACAGATTTTCAGTGATGTCTTGTAGTGTTAATTCAATTATTCTGCTTTGGAACCACAGGAAGCCGTTGTAGCTGACATATTAAATATATTGTTAAATGTGAACAAATAAAATATAATGTCTAGAATAGATACTCCAAACATATATATAAACATAAATAACATGTACGATCAAACATTTTGAAGTTTTTGATCTTGATTTTTATTTGATGTTAATAAGTATGGATTTTTGTATTTAAAAATAAAGATCAGTAAGTGGAGTTTAAAGGAGCCATACATATTATAGGAGGCAGATTATATCTGCAGACGAACATATGACTTCCTGTAAAGTCTTGCATGTCTGTACTTGTGGTGAAGTTGCACGTTTCGCAAGATTTTTTGTTGCAGGGTTGATGTAAACACAGAAATCATACTTCAGTTATTGGTGAAAGGGCAAAGCAACAATATAAATATTGGAAGGCAAAGCGTTAAAGAGGTTTCTGTTGGTAATTTCATACAAACATGTTAGAGAGAGAGAGAGAGAGAGAGAGAGAGTGTGTGGTTATTTCACTACATTTTATTGTTCCACATGACATGATGCATTTCAATGGCCTCCCATCATGTTTCTGAATACAAACATGCTTCTTCCATTAGATGAATGTTAATTCACAATGTCAAGATCTTTAAACTGGCACAGAGTGTGAAATGTCGCTTTGTCTTGCCTAAATGTGACAATATGAGAAGAGAATTCCAGGCGTGTTCCTTGCCATGTTTCTCTTGTTTTGAAAAGTGAATAGGCAACTGTTTCTCATGCAGTCAGAGTCCAGTTTGTGTATTTAGGGAAAGCAACATGACTTTGGGACTATGTCATTTGTTTGTGTAGGTGTTCATACCTATGTGTTGAATGTCTGGTTTCTCACAGGTGATTTTAGCCTCTGGCTATTACGCAGCATTTAAAGTCACTCTGTTGGCAAAAGCTTTAGAAGGATTTTATGATGGAGCTGTACACATTACAACAGACTATGAGGTATGCGTTTCTTTTAGAACACATGTGCAAATAAATAAATGGTAGTCAACAGCAATGCTTCCCATAGCATCAACTTCTTTGTATCTCTTTCAGATATTGACCATCCCTGTTAAAGCTCTCATAGCTGTAGGGACATTAAGCTGTTCACCTAAACACATCATCCTTCCACCTTCCTTCCCGGTGAGTTGTCCAGTGTTCTCAAAATTCAAGAGTCAGATGTTTATTCACTTTTTTTAACAAAAGCTTAAAAGCACCTGTTCAGTGAGAGTGCATCAGCATGACACACTGATGTATTGTACATGTAAACTGAGCTCACATGATTCATATCCACATCCACCCCTAGTCATTGTTTGAGCACCGCTCCCGTGTCCAATGTCGTTCTTATTTGAGAGTTTTGCAAACCACTGTTTTTAATATCCAGATAGCTCATTAGGTTTCAAATGGATTCCATTTGATGTTCTCATCAGTATTGCTCTGATTTGCATACAGGGTAAAGTAGTACACCAAGGGTTCAGCATACAGAGTTCGTTTTCGCAGAAAGTAAGACTTCAGCAAATTCGCTCGCTCACAGAAGACGTCCGGTTTTACTTCAAACGACTTCGCAACAACAAAGTGGAGTTGGAACCCAGACGAAAGTCCAAGGTGCCAGTTACAACACTACCGTAAAATCCACGCTGATATACATTGCACCTGTCCACAGATTTACAAACGTTAAAACAACATCAATTTCAATAGGTCAAAACTTTTGTGTGTTCAAAATGAATCCATGTTATTTTATTTCGTTTCCAGATAGCAAACATTTATTTTGACGCCAGTTTGCATTGTGGCGATCATTGTTACGTGGGCTTACCGTTTGTACTGAAAAGTAAGTTTTTCTTCAGCCCTAATGCAGTTTTTTTCTAAGTTAGCTTTGCGTGATTTTTCTCAATATTCTTTTGTGTTTTTAATCCAGCGGAGTCCAGGCCCCATGGTTTGGTTATGCAGGAGGACATGTGGGATGCTGATGTAGATTTACATCAGAGGCTCCTGAAAAGATGGCGAGAGCTCAAAGAACAATCAGGCCTTGAGTGAGTACTCTAAACAGATGTGTTTAGATTATCATCATTGGAGTTTGGGTTCCTCGCCACAGCAGGGCAGTGTTGGCTTGCTTACAGAGACTGCATTTATTAATTAAATATTATTTATTATAATGATCTTGCTTGGTCTATAAACACCATGCACTGTAGTGTGTTTTACCTGTCTGTGTTTTTCTTTGTTTCTTATTTTCTCCTGTAAAGCTGCTTTGGAACAATGCACATTGTGAAAAGCGCTATATAGATAAATTGAATTGAATAATAGTTTATGCATTGTAGCGTTGTGACGTGATTCTCACATCTGCCCAGGGTTGAAGCTTTCTTTGAAGTGAACACAGATCTGCAGAAGAACGTGCAGGCTAAAATCTCAGCGCAGCTCACATGGCCCTCATTGATCAACTCATCACAACAGATCCATTTTCCTCTTACAAACACCAACAGCACATCGGTAAATATTTGTACACACACACACACAGATAAAAAAATGTATCACCAATGCTTCTTGAACACATTTTTGTGAAAATGTATTTGTAATTGAAATAATTTGTTACATGCAATTAATGCAACTCTTTTTTTCATATTGATACATTGTTGTTGTAGTTCATAGTGTAAATTAACAACAATTTTAAAAATAAATATCTTTATGGCTCTTTTTCTTGTTGTGGCCTTTAAAGAGACTTTCACATTTTACGTTTTACAAATTCATACATAAAATTTTAAGCTCTTAAAAAATATTGCTAGCTAGATTATATAAGGGCTATGTGAATGTTCGGTTTGTAAAGCAGATACCATCATATCATCTGTGGGTGCGAGTAGTGTGGCTCCAATTAGCATCTTGTTAAAATATTAAAAAAAAACAGTTCGTAATTTGTTTGAGGCAGGACTGTGAAACTTTGTTTTTGGACACAAAGTGCCTTCAACTAATGTTGACCACATACTTATTTCACCCATTGATCTAAAACTAACATTCGGAAAACCCTTTTTGACAGGTAACCCATTCCATAAATTCTCAAATGTGATTATCTTCAGGTTTTTGCTGGCCCAGATCTCTCCCAGTCTTGCCCTTGGCCATCATGTCATCTTTATTGTTCCGCCCGGATACATTCCTTGCTCTGTATGCATGCACACAAATACTCATGTCAACTATGATATTTCACCTAAATGCATTGTCTTGCACTTATGTCTTCAAAGGAGGAAGAAGTCATTCTAGAAAACCCCGCTGACGTCCCAGTCTACGTTCAGGTTCTTCCTCTGGCTCTTTACCCAAATCCCTCAGTGTTCACAGGAAAACTTGCGGACAGGTAAGGCAATATCTGTGAGCTTACCAGTGCGGCTCGAATTTACTTGAACCCAACAAAGAGGCCTATACCTATTGTATGTTGATATCTTGGTGATGTCTTATTTCTCTTAAATGTAAAAGGTTTCCATCAGGAAAGTTGTCTAACATCAACATTGACACAAATACACTGGAATTCCAGGTTCAGAAAAATCAGGTAAGGAATGCTGGGGTTATTGTGGCCCTGTATGCACAGTATATTTTATCAGATGGTTGGGTCACCTTGATTGTTCCTTCTACAACCATGAATTCATTTCTGCTAAAACTTTCTTTCATGTTCTCCTCCCTTATAAATTGCTGTACAGTTGAATAAGTGATGCATATGAACAATGTGATATATTATCCGTCCAAGAATCAATATTCAGCATTTCATTTCTTGCAAGGACATTGACCCCCATTCAGAGCAACTCCTACTGCAAATTGTACTACATTAGTTCTAAACACACCCAGTTGTTTCTATTTGACACACATCCATGCTCAAAAGATCCTAGGAATATAATTGGGCAAAGCAATAAAGTCCAATTCAGAAGAAATGTACAATATGTATAGTTAAGTGTCTGTGACCCTCATATTATTTCTATCCCGTTGCTTTTGTGTTTCTATGTTCAGCCACAGTAATTATTTGTGTGTGTGTTTGTTTGTGTCAGTCTTCAGTAATGAAGAGTTCCACAGGATTTGTTGAAGGTTTAATTCGACCCTACGTATACAACCTGCTTCTTATGCCCGGGGAGGTAAAGTCATTGAACGTGAAGTTTAGACCCATCAGCAGTCACTCTGTGTCCTCTCTGCTGGTCGTCAGGTAACCTCAGCGTGCCAATTTGACTTTCAAAACACAATGAAAAGTGTTTCAGTACAGATTCTAGCATTGTCTTTTGTTTTTGTGCAGGAACAATCTGACAGTAGTTGACCTGATCATGGTTCATGGTCGCGGCACAACAGAGAGTCTGAAGTTGGCTGGTAAAGCCCCAGGCGTGGGCACCTCCCTGAGGTTTAAACTTACCGAAGCATTCCTCAAAGACTGTTCAGATGGTGAGAGTTTTAAACCATAAGCAAAAGTCATTG
This sequence comes from Triplophysa dalaica, assembly GCF_015846415.1. Lineage (NCBI taxonomy): Eukaryota > Metazoa > Chordata > Actinopteri > Cypriniformes > Nemacheilidae > Triplophysa > Triplophysa dalaica. The sequence continues at coordinate 18,554,705 of NC_079547.1, read as the reverse complement.
TCACAAACTAGATTGTTACCTTCATTTTTATGTGTTTGTATTTCTCTATTTCGAAAGTCAAAGCCAAGGAACCAAACTTTACTCTCCGGAAGGTTTTCAGGCTGGAGAACACAGGGCTCCTCTCAATTCACATCCGGTCTATGGAGATCAGCGGCAATGCATGCGAGGGCTATGGATTCAAAATTCTCAACTGTGAAGAATTTGCACTCAAACCAAATACTTCAAAAGACCTCGTCATACTGTGAGTAGTTCCAACGTGCAAGAACAGTCTAATGGGGGGTGTTTCTTATACATGATGAGATTTTTGTTTATGAGTTTGTTATCTGGTTTTCGCAGGTTTACACCAGATTTTACGTCATCTCGAGTCATCCGGGAGCTGAAGTTGGTGACTGCGGGGGGCTCGGTGTTTGTGTTCATGCTGAATGCCTCATTACCATATCACATGCTAGCAGTTTGTGCCGAGATCCTTCCCCGTCCCAACTGGGAGCTAGAGCTTTACATCGTCGTCTCCGTCATTATGAGGTTCCACTCATTTCTCGAGTCTCTGCACAGAAATGTGATTGTCAGAAAATCTTAATCGTATGTACCGTTTTGTGTTGTATTTATTGTATCTTTTATTTCTGTAGCGCCATGTTCCTTCTGGTCATCGCTACAGCCTATCTAGAGGCACAAGGAATATGGGAGCCCTTCAAACGACGGTTGTCTGTGGAATCCAACTCTCCCATGGAGACTGGAAAACCATTTGATCTCAGGGAAATTGTGCGAATTCAAAGCGAGGCTAAGTAAGTTGGATTTGTAGTTTTGTTTAGTCATACTTCATCAATTCTTTTTCATTTAGGCCATGTGGCACGTGATTTTGTGTGACTTGCCGTGTGTTCGATCTCTTGCAGCTTGAATGATTTTTCAGACTCAAACCAGAATTCGACCAGAGGAATGTATGTGTCAAGCGGTGGCGGGCGGGCTGGGGGTCGACAAGGTGGTCCGCACTCCAATTCCAACGGCAACGGTGTTCTGCCAGACAGCAAGGCCAGATCTGGTTCAGGCCGCTCTGGATCTATGCAATCGTCCTCCGCTTTTTCTGTCAATAAAGATAGTGGCCAAGGACTCAGCCAGCTGACGAACCGAAAGGCTCGCACTTCCAGGCAGCAGCCCCAGGGGTCAGGCCTCCCGGAGAACCTCCAGACCTCAGGACCCTCACAGTCCAACAGGGCCCATAGTACAGAGGATCAGGAGTACAGCAGACTCCTGGTAGCCATGGATAGAGACATTGACAGGCCAGAGCCTCTTGCCATCGTGTCTTCAGAACAGAATTCACAACCATCTTCGCAAAACAAAGGTAATGCAGATGTTGAGGATGTAGAAGCTCAGATTTTGAAGACTCTCAGACTTTCAAAGTTGTAAACGAACAACATGAGTTTTCCTTTCAGTCAAATGGCAGATGTTTTTTTTAGCCGAATGCAGAAAATAGCTGTGATTTTTACAGTTCTGTTTACATATTTGTATCCTAAAGTGCTTGAATCAAAAGGGAAAGTGAAGAACAAAACAAAAGCTCTTAAGAGGAAAGAGGACAAGGAGAGGAAAAATAAGGGAAGGACTCAAGGAGAAGATTTAAAAGAACCGCTGGCAGACAATGATGACAGCTCTTCTACCACCACTGAGACCTCGATCCCAGACATGGTGGAAAATATTAAAGAGGTAAATACACTAGATGAATCAATAATTTTCTAAATACAAACTTACTGTGCAATTTACAATTTATATGCATTTGTTCGTTTATTTAGCAGACCGTTTTATCCAAGTGACAAAGTGCATTTAAGTATCCTATTCATTTGATCAATTCGTCTGCGTTCATGGGAATCAAAACCATGGTTTATCAGTTCAGCTACAGGAACAATATATGCACTATTTGACTCCAATATGTTGTAATAACCAGGAGCCAGTGAAGGCGAAAGGAAAAACAGTAACCGCGGACAATGGAAAAGAAAGAGAAGAAATTACTCCCTCCCCAACTAAACCAAAAAATAAGAAACAATCGGCTACGAAAAAGGAGAACCAAGTGGAAAAAACCAGGTTTGTAAGGATTTCAAAGCATAAGTGTCATTCCAGTGTCACTAGCGGCATCGCATAAAATTGTGGTCTTTGAGCGACTCGACGGTGGTGGCCCTGTGGCTTGAGTTTAGGGGGCTACCTGTGTGGCTGTGGAGGTGAATCTGTGATCCAGTTTGGTGCCTGTAGTTGTGGAAAAAGACTTAAGTTTTTGTTTGCTTGTTGATACATTTAGCATCTTTTTAACCGTCTTTTTTCTCTACACAGCTCTCTAGAACTCCCTTATGTCACTCCTCTGGAGAAACAAGACAAACAGCGCAAAACCTTCAACAAAACCCTCATCAATCCAGGAATTCACAGTGTCGCCAAACCAAGAGGCCTGAGCAAATGTAAGGAAACCATTCCAGCTCTTCGGTTTTGTTTTGAGCATCTATTAACTTCTTATGAAGTTTTATAATATTTTTCTTTGTACCAGTGGTCAGTTTAAAGATGGGGGATGAGCGGCCATCTCCTCCTGGAAAGTTTCTATCCAATGGCTCCATGCAGGAGCTGGGCCATAGCAGTGGATCTGAGGGGGAGAAAGAGTCCCCCCCTCCAGAATGGGACATTCCCCTTGGCAAAACTGGTAATGGCGAGGGATGAATCTAGAATAAACGGAGCCCTTTTAAGCATAAATAGATTTTTATACAATTACGAATTGCTACTAATCGCTTCCGTGATATACGTACATGGCTTGTTTATTGCTATATAGTTTACAATAGTGTCAGATTACTTATTTTTAATACAGAATCTAATACTTTTATCAGAAGCAGACAGTCTGCAGCAGATATCTATGCAGACCATGCATGCAGACCAATTCCTTAAAGGATCCGCTTCAGTTATCTCCAGAACCAGTTCCCCACCCCCGACCTCCCCTAGCCTGGTGCCTCGTGGAAGCTACACCAGCACACTCCACACCAACAGGTAACCTGTCATAGAAACACAAACTATACCAGGTTACGAGTGAGTGACTGGTATTTTTTAAATTGCCATTGAGGCATTTGTATAGAAGATAAGAGTCGCTTCTCTTGTATATTTTTATAGCGAGTTCAATTTAAAGAAGGCTCCAGGGAATAAGCTCACCAAGTCAGTCTCTCTGCCTGGACAAAATGGAAACCCTACCTTTGCAGCTGTAGCTGCTGGCTATGACAAAAGTCCCGGTGAGCTCATTTGTCCGTTTTCTGCTGATTGAAACATGTTTAATATTGTTATATATGACGCATTCATCTTACACTTTTGTTTTCACAGGTGGCAGTGGCTCAGGTAAGCCTGATAGTCTGGCAAAGGTGACCCTGACTCACATGACATCAGTGGAGAGCGATGGTTCTGAAAGGTGTGTTTTTTCAACAATAATATGACAATCTCATATCGTTACTTTACAAACAACTATGGTTTTCATGACGTATTTGTTTATCTTTAAGCTCTGGACTGTGGACACCTATAGATAGCATCAGCAGCCCCAGTTTTGTTCCAGTTAATGCTTTTTCTGCTTTTGGACCCCACAATCTCTTCAACCTGTCGGGAGGTATGCAGCAACCAACCCACAAAAAATAATTGTTTTTTTTGTAATATGTCTAATTTCGGGTTATTCTTTATAATAGTTTGCAGAGAGATGACTGTTCCTAATAATTCTGAGCCCCAGCAAAGTTGGCCTGAGTACACTCCACCGTCACCGTCCATTTGGGATACCGAGCCTAGTAATTCTTGGGCTACCAGCACTGGATCTCCATCAACTACAACCACTGTACGACACCCTTACAATGTAATAAATGCATAAAACAGAGATAGAATACTAGCAGAGAGTATGAACATTTTTCTCTTCTTTTCTTTAGTCCATTTTGGGGAATGCGCGCAGTCCATGGTCCTTCAGCAGCTCCATCTGGTCCACTGGCAATGACTCCACCCTCAACGCCTTCAACCCTCCTGCTTCCTCCACTCATCCTGACTTGGTCAGCCACACCGCTCCATCCACACCTGCCCCCAACGACTTGGGCCGCACCTACAACCCCTGGAGCATGGCGTGGTCTCCCTCGCTAAATCGCTGGAACTCCGAGCCCTGGCCAAACAGCTCTGACAACAACAATGGCATCTGAGATTTGCCCCACTAAGCAACCGAAAATGCAGTGGTTTCTAATAGAATTTTATTTTTGTTTGTAAAATGAAGATCATTTTAATTATAAAAATCCATTGGAAAGGTTTAGATGCATTTCTAAGTCCCCTACAGATTTAAGGACTATTTCTTTTCACGTGATGTGATTTAAAATGCCTTACGTTCCATTTTACCTGACACAGGATGAAAGATTGAAGACATTGGCCAAACGCAAAGCAATTGTCCTTGTAGGAATGTTTTTCTTTACGATTTTAGAGATGCCCCGTTTTGAGTAGTACTGCATTTTAGGTGTTTGGCCCAGTATTACGGTATGATTTAAGATGCAGTGTTACTCAACCTTAAAAATAAGCACTTTGAGAACAACCCGCTCGTACGGAGCTATTATTTTGCTTTAAGGATTTCATTGATTTTAGAGCATTTTCTGACCACTTGGTTGATTTCACTTTGGAAAGTGGTTGGCGAGATCTTGTTTATTAGGACAGTAAGGTCTTACCCCTCGAAGTCAAAACCAGCTCGATAAGGACTTTGAGATTTTATTTGATTTTGTTTTAATTGGCCTCTGGCGAAAGTGAAAAGCTTTATTTGCTGAAATTGACTTTTAATTTGAGGGAGCTTTGAGTACTTGAAATGTGTTCTGTGAATATTTCATTTGTCACTTCAGGAGTGAAAGAAATGCTCACATTGGTTGAAATAAACATATCAGGCTGGAAAAGCAACTTGTTTTATTTCTGCCTAACATAGTTCTGTATGAACAGAAAAGAAATCTACATCTGCTGATTGAGTGATTGCTGTTGATTTAGAAATAGAAATCAAATTGTAATTTGACATTCATTCTTATAGTCCCACAGACAGTAGTTATGCTTTCGCTACCTTTTACAGAAAAACACACGTTTCTATGCTATCTGTAAAGACGTTTTGAGCATTGCACTAAACTTCAAAAGATCACATTTCCTCATCACAAATGCACGATGGCCTTTGTTCAATGTATTGGATGGATCCAAAACCATCATGCCTCGTCCCAGTTCACCTTGTATCTCCACATGTACAGCACACTCTATACTCTCTGTTATAACACTGGTGTCTAAACAAGCTGCAACGGCGTACGCATCATATGGCACAAACCCTTGCCCAAAAAGGAAATCTTTCTTGTTGCTGCCGAAGTCTCTAGAAAAGGCCCAGCATTTTGAAGTTATCTTCTTCATGAATCGAGCAGCCGATGTATCCTGATTGACCAGCTCATCAAAAAAGTCCTGGCAAGATATAAGTTGGTCAGAAATTTGTTATCAACGTTTACAATGCATGATTTTTTATTTGTTTTATTCGTGATGGGTGGTTCTTACCCAAGGCAGTTTGCTTCTGCAAGTAAACTCCCAGGTTGCAATGTGTGTCCTGCAGGTGTATTCCTCTAAAACTATGTAAGCTGATTCTGCATCCATTCCAAAATTAAACTCCGCACAGGGTGTCACATTTCCCATGCCTGTAATATAAACAAAAGTTGTCACTTGGGGAAGCTGGTGCCTCCACACGTGCTCTGATTTGTGCTCCTGGGTTTCTCAATACTGGCTTGTGCTATAAAATCTATTTTCTTACCTTCCATATTACCACCCATAATATACAAATCCTTGAGTTTCTGAGGCAGCCTGGGATCTAATTTTACAGCCAAAGCCAAGTTAGTCAGTGGACCAAGAGCTATGAGGGAAACCTGTGTATGAGTAAACAAACTGTGACCTGTGCATGTCAATAATCAACCACAAGATGGCATCACAACCATATGCTTCCAGACATTTGCAAACCAATACATTTATCCAAATTAATAAATAAATCTCTATAAACTTTTAAGTGAGAGAGGGGACAGGAAGCGGGGTGGGTTCGGGAAAGGACAACGAGACGGGATTTGAACCAGGGTCACCCGATGCGCAACCGCAACACATTCCATACGCTTGCAGACACTTAAAGTTATGATAATATTGTATTTCTTACCTCTCCCTGGTTTTCATTTATCAGTCTTATCATGGCATGAACGGCTAGCTCTTTTTGTATCTGATTCATCCAAATCTCGGAATCTCTGTTCTCCAGAACATCTCCCAACCCATCTGTGCCAAAGTGATCTTTTAAAGACCTCACAGCTTTGACTAGAGGGCCTGCAGACCCTTTGAAGACCGGAATCTGAGGGGAAACAACACACCCCACTTTGTGTAAATTCTTAGTTTTGGTTTTTAAGCACCAGTATACTGTCTTAATTGATATTAGACTTACCTGCGTTTGTCCACAGACCGACAGTACCCTCAGTACGTTTTGACAGACGTTATCCACATCAGCGTTTCCAAAACAGCATGTGATGCCCACTATCTTTACATTTGGAGCTGCGAGAGCAACTATAATAGCCAGAGCGTCATCTATCCCACAGTCTGTGTCGATTATCACCAGCTTTTGAGCCATGCTGGTTAGATGGAGCACATATGGAGAGTTTGGTTGGAATTCACAATAACCAAACACAAGTAAAAAGTTGCTTTAAAGGAATCACATTCAAAAAGGAAACTCACCCTCTTGTCTTAAAAAAAAATCTTCTGTAACACACAAAGGAAGATATTTTGAAAAATGTTGGTTCCCAAAAATCATCGTTCTCTTTTGACTTCTAAGGCATGGATACAAAACCAATGCATCTCAATGGGGACCGATGGTTTTCTGTTCCAAACATTTTTCAAAATATCTGATTTTGTGTTCTGCAGAAGAAACAAAGTCATAGATGTTTGAAATGACAAGAACATGTTCATTTTGAAGGTGAACTATCCCTTTTAATGTGTGGCAAAAAGATAACAGCTTAATAGATTGTAAAAGAAATTCGCAATCTCAGTGGGTCAAATACATTTGCTACATAAATAATATAATATGCTATAGGAATAATTATACTCTAATAAAGTAAAATTACCTCATTATACTACAATTATTACATTATTATATTGTATGACAGTATTTATTCAGGCAAAAAAATTGCTAATCCTATTCTGATGAAGATAAATTAATAAAACATTGTATTTGTAATCCGTGACAATGCATGCTTTTTGAAAATGACATCAATCTACATTGTCACTTCACGAGCACGCTTTAGGAAGCCCTAGGAAGCTAATTTAACAGTTTTGAGATATTTATTTTTATTTATTTTTTAAAATTCCGCACCTATGCCAATCTTTTGTTTTGCCTTCACGCAAAACGCAAGAAGGCGAAAAAATAAATCCAGCTTTCTTGCTCAGACTGTCAGCGCCATTGGACTTTGAGCAAAGGAAAGTCAGGCATCTATGTACCGTTACAGAAACTTATTAACCACTGTAACTTAGGTGTAAGTTTACAGGCTGTAACTTACCATAGCAACAGACATAGAAGCTTATTTAGATATTTATCCCAAAAAAATTAAGCCTTTTCCCACATTATATGAATGAAACACGTGTGGTATACTAAAAAGACACAATAGCATAACGTTACATGTGATATACTTAATAGTCAATATAAAAGCTCAGCTTCTTATTCATGCTTTTTCAAATGATACCCTTGCACTTTTAAAACGGAAATATATCATCTAATAATGTCTGGCTATTGCTTTTTCCAATTTTACTTATTCTTTTACCTACCTTGCCTGCTGTCCGTAAGTGTCTATGCGCATACTCCCGTCAATTCATTGACATTTCGGCCTATTTTATAGTAAAGGAAGTCCGGCTCTTTTCAACGATCCGACTCTTTTGGTTTGGCTCCCTTAGAAGAGCCGGCTCCTACGGCTCCCAAATGGCTCTTTACTTAGTATCACCTTATATTTTCGCCCAATTATCAATTGTGCATGCTTTCAGTATTATTAAGCATTTTGTATAATGTTTTTCATAAAGTTTTTCATACCAAAAATACACAATTCCTAATGTTTAACATTTTTGATAAAACTTTAATTGATTAATTGAAGACAGAACCACAGCAAACAAATCAAATAAATGCAAAAGTCTTTTTAAGCATTTAAGTGATAGTTCACGCAAAAATGAAAATGTTGTCATCATTTTTGAGTGAACTATCACTTTAAGACACTTCTTTAATGCAGGTTGGTATTTAGAGATGTTAGATGCCTCAGTTTGGATGGGCGGATATATCTTACGTGTGACACTTAAGGGTGATTTCTCTTTACCAAAGACAATAGGAGAATAACTTAGTAAATCTTAAGGTACATTTAAGGGCACACTTACGGGAAAATCACACTTAAGGTTCTTACCCGGGCTCTGGCCTGTACCACTACACTCGCTCTCCCTTCTTTTACATCCTAATCTGATTCAAGATTCAAAAGAGCTTTATTGGCATGATAAAATGAAAATTTACATTGCCAAAGCACAAGATTAAATATAAACATGTAGAAATACAGATTAAGATAAAAAATAAGATAGAATACAATTAAAAGTCTATAAGTAAAAATCTATATATATACATCTCAATATAAACAGAAAAAGAGTTTTATTCAAAGTTCTCAATGAGGGTGATAGTGTCAGTTTGTGTGTGTTGTCCTGTCAGTGTTGATTTGTGTTGTGCTGGTTGTTCTTTGGTCGTGACAGGATTTGACATTTAACAGTCTGTCCTCCCATGTGATTGGCCGCACGGTGTGCCCATCCAAATAAAGTCCCGCCCCTTCCTACGGCTAAAGATTCGGCTCTCCACGATGGGAGTCGGCTCTTCTCGTTCGCTACAAAGAATCGGCTCGTTCGCGAACGACACAGTCCTTTAATCCTGCAGTACTAGAGGCTGCCTTTAGCAACCACGCTCTACCTCAACTCACAAAAAAGAGGTGGATAGTCAATGAAGGCTATCAATATTTACCTCACTTAGTGAACGCATATCAAATATTTCGATACAATTTACATTTGTCCTAAAAAAAGATTGTTGTCGTTTTAAATAAACCGTTTTTCTTTGATTTGTAGAAATATTGTAAACATGTTTGTCAAGCAACACCCCCGTTTCAGATTGGTAGAGCCTGCTAAACACAGCTAGGCACAGAAGACGGTCAAACAGAGATATCGCCCAGCGCAGTTTAAACAAATAAACTATCCCCGCAATATTGACAAGGTATGTGTTTTTTATTTTTAGTAAAGACTGGATACCAATGAATTTTACCATTATTTTTCGTCACGGATTAACTACGTTGTATGTAAAGGCTGGAGTCTGAGTCAGTTGATCGATACATATTAACGGTCTTCTCTTATTTATCGATATCATGTTTGTGGTTTTCATTTACAGTGCGGCGTTTTAGCCTATGAGTGTCGACGATGACCCTTTAAATAAAACCTTGTCATCTTGATGTTATTCGTTGAAAATGTGCACTGCACATTCAACTATGTGGCACCACTGAATTTGAGAACATTTGAATCATAAAGCGTCTGTTATTGAATGCTACTGTCAGTTTTAGTCTGGGCCATCATCCCTTGTCTCAACCACGTACAGCCGGAGATAAAACCATCTGGCCTAGTTTAGGACTATAAACCATCAATAACCATGATGATGGAATCAACAGTCCACACCTTAGGTTGCACAAAATCATGATAATTCAATATTCTGTTGTGTTCTTGCTTGCCATTTATTGACTCAGATCTCATATGCTGTTTGTAATTTGCTTTGGTTAGACCATCTGCTGCTGTTAATGCTTAAGTGTAATATTCTAAACACTGTTTGAATTATTTTATGAATAACATCATTTGAATGGTTATGCATTCCTTTGTATATTTTATACACTTTTTAATTTTTAATAGTAGCCAGTGGATGAGATTCGTTGGGCTCTCTGGGATCAAACCCAGCCGGACGAACACCTGTAGGTTTTTCTCCTATCCACCATCCCAATGCAAAACACTGTGGAAAGTGAAGGTGCCAAGGTATCTCCTAGTACTGGCCAGGAGGCCCCATCACCGGCCCCTGGCAGAGAGGATGAGCCTGAGCCTGAGCGCAGCTACCTGAGCCCGTCGACACGTGACGCGCTGCGGGCTCGACGGGCATCCAGTGCCGAGGTCCAGCTCCCGTGGAACTGCCCTGTTACGCATTCCAGGGAGAAGTTCTACACCGTCTGCTCAGATTACGCGTTGCTTAACCGAGCCCGACCTGTCAACACATCTGAAGATGGGCCGGCGGCGAATCCAGACGGCGGGATGTCATTAGTCAAGCACAACACTGCTTCAGCCTCCCAGAGTCATTCTGGGGGAATAAGTGTGTCTTTAGATGGAAACTGTGACATGGAGGGTGTGACATCTAGCAACCAGCCTGTGCTGGCCTGGGAGATTGACACCTCAGATTTTGAAGCGGTTTTAATACGAAAGGCCAGAACAAGTATGTGGCTTCATGTAAATCATACATTTTGTAGACCACAAATGCTGACAGCTTAAAGATTTCTTTGAAATGATAAAATATAAAGGAGTCATTCATTTAAAAGAATAGATATATTTCACATACTAATGAATTGAGGTAAATAGATCACAAGTGTGAAAGTACCAGGGTCATTTTTTAATCCAAAAGCTGGTCATTAAAAATATATTCCTGGAGAATGAGATCATATTCGCCATCTGCTGTAGTTTATGCAACTCCACAGTGATTACCTCATAGACACAGGTGATGTCACAGTTCTCTCTACCTGTATACTTTATGATAAGCTTTATGACTGTAAACAGATATACAAAAACATTATTTTGCATCTATAAGAACCTTTTCTAACATTATTATAAAATACATATTTTTATAATGTATACATTTTAAACAGCAAAAGCCTAATATGCTATTTCTAATGTTATTAAAGGTCCCTAGTTTATCATCAAATTAAATAAACCGAAATTTAACCCTTAGAAATCGTTTCCTCAGGTAATGTAAAGAAATTAAACTCGAAGAAAATGAAATCCTCAGACAGGCCAATCAGAAACCTCCAAGATCTTCCACCACAGGCCTCTCTGGAGGACATCAAACAGAGAAAAGTCTTCGACCTCCGTAGATGGTAAACCTGCTTTACTTATATGCTTTTGAATGAACGTATTGACCATAAACTTTTAATGAATGCTATTTTAACGATTCGACCTTCTAGGTACTGCATTAGCCGTCCGCAATATAAAACTTCATGTGGAATCTCTTCACTCGTCTCCTGCTGGAACTTTCTCTACAGTACATTGGGAGCAGGCAGGTCTGTGTGTTCCTCGCTGAAATGTATGACCCATTTTGAGTTTTTTGGGTAATTTCAGATTCAGATGGTAAAGATTTGGTACAGTACTGAAGTTTCAATGTGTTTTAGGATAAAGGAATGATTGCATCAAGGTGTATTTTTAGAAGCAGGACCAGCACATTCATCTGATCTATTTTAAGAACTGAATTGTAAGCCAGTCTTTGAAAACTTTGCAAGAACGGTGAAAAGTAACCTTTTGATTTTGTTTGTTCAGTCTTCCACCTATTTCTCAAGAAGAGGCACTGCAAATACTCGGCTTCCAGCCTCCATTTGAAGACATCAAATTTGGACCATTCACAGGCAATGCCACTTTGATGCGGTGAGATAACTGTATTACTTGCTCTTTCGCCTTCAAATAACTATTTTAATGTATATTAATGCCTATGTATTTTTATGGCGCAGATGGTTCAGACAACTCAATGATAATTTTCGTGTCCGAGGATGCTCATACATTCTGTACAAACCTCACGGGAAGCACAAGACAGCAGGAGAGACAGGTGTGTCATTCTTCAAGAGATTCATATCATATTGTTCTACCGAGGCATTTTTCATGTGGTCAACAGCTCTGATATCATGAGAGATCATCAAATTACCTAAAGGGCAGACAAAACTGCTTCGGTCAATCAGTCGTATTTCTATTATTTAATGCACAAATATTTCACTGTTGTATTGCTTAATAGTGAATATGAACTTTTTTCTTTGCAGTATTTGAGGTCTGAAAAAAGTATATTTTCTTCTATTTTAAAGGGGTCATATGGAGCGAATACTTATTTTTCTGTCTCTTTGGTATGTTTTAAGTTGCCCGTGCATGTATTAGACATGTAAAATTTTAAAAAATGTAAGTGTCCGAAACAAACGCCAAAAGACAACAAAAGACCACCCAAATGTATACACAAGTAAGGTGGGCGTACCAGTCAGTACAATTGCTTCAGAACCTAATGTTCCAATACAGTAAGTGGCGTTACATTTCCATCACACGCTTGCAGTATTCGACCAATCACAACGCACTGGTTAACTTGTCAATCATAGCACACCTCGCTTTTCAGATCATTGAGGTTTTTAAAAAATCTGCGCGTTTCAGAGAGGCAGGGCAAAGAGGAGATACAAACATGCACGGTATGTGAAAAATACAGTGTTTCTGAACCATAAATCGTGTATACACATCTAAAACAAACAATAATATTAATTTTAGCAGTGTCATATGTCCCCTTAAAAACTGTTTCTCCAGTTTTCATTTTCTGCAAATAGAAACAATATTTTCATTGAAATTTGGGAAAAATCTTGATAGTAGGTCACTGAATGCAACAAAAAGGATAATTTTACCTAAACACATAATACATTTTAAAATCAACTGAAAGAAACTGATTTTGAAATGCTCTTAATTTTTCCCAGGGCTGTATGTCCAGTTGTTTTGTTTAGATGTAGTTCATCTGCTATCAAAGCATAAAATATACATGATCACCATGTTTCTTCATCCTAGCTGATGGAGCTCTATTAAAGCTGACCGAGGGCCTCAAAGATGAGTCCATGGCCTACATTTACCACTGTCAAAATCACTACTTCTGTCCTGTGGGCTACGAAGCTACACCTCTTAAAGCAGCCAGGGCATACAGGTACAACTTTTGGTTTTATTAACCACTCACATTACTTTCATTTAGGTTCATTTGCCTGACCCGACTGTAAGAGAAGCTGAAATAACAAAATAGATTCTAAGAAGTTATATTAGCTGAGAGTTATGTTATTATTAATAAGAAAACTTGTTACAGGGGTCCATTGCCTCATAATGAGATGGAACACTGGATTCTCATTGGTGAACCAAGCAGGAAACACCCTGCAATCCACTGTAAAAAGTATGGCTAGTTATGCATTTTGCATTTGCTGTGTATGGTGTAAATATTACTTTTAATGGCATTTATTAATGTGTAAATAACAGATATGGCATTGATCTTGTTTTTAAATCAGGTGGGCAGATATTGTGACGGATCTAAACAGTCAGAATCCAGAATACTTGGACATTCGCCATTTAGAGAGAGGCATTCAGTATCGTAAAACCAAGAAGGTAAGTAATGGAAATTATGGTAAATGCGCTTCAACAGAATTATAGATAATACATACTATCGCTGTCCTTCTGAAACCTTGGATCTCCATATTTTGTGATTTTTATTTTAGCAATAAATCATTGTCACTGGGTTTTGCAAATATATAGCCAATTAAAATAAATAAAGTTTTAAAAAAGTATTAAAGAACACACTTTTGTAATCACTTAAAAAGTACAATGTTTTTACCATTCCCTGAAAAACTGTGAATTTGGACATCCAAGGTTTTAGAAGGACAACAATGATATGTAGATTTATATTTAAAAATGTGTTATTTCAAGAAAAGTGTCAGAATGTATGATGAAAGAAAGAATATAAATATATATTTTATAGGTAGGGGGGAATCTTCATTGCATCATGGCCTTCCAAAGAGTTAACTGGCAAAAGTTGGGACCGTGGGCACTGAATCTTGAAAACCTGAGGCATGATCTCCACCATCAGGCTTCAGAGAACAGAGGCCAAGCAGGACCAGAGGATGGTTCTGATGAGAGATCAGTAAAACGTCTGGGCAGGTCCCTCAGCACAGGGAACCAGAAGTCAGACAATGATTGGAAGCGTTTGTCCAACACAGCTGAGTACAGGCACAGAGGTTCTCCAGATAGTGACATAGATGAAGACATAACCGACTAAATCTGAAATGTCCAACCCTCCACGGGAGGAGCTTATTGTGTATTCAGCCATTTAAAGAATATTTACCTTTCTACGTTGTTTGCGAAAACGAAAGTTAATAATCATAACAAAATGGGCAGTGGTGTGCCGTAGTGGTTAAAACTTAGGCTTGTTACCGTAAGGTTGCTGGCTTCTTGTAAGGAATGAGCTATCATCCTTGTGTCCTTGAGCAAAACTTTTAACTCCAGGTTTCTTAAAATGGATTGTTCTGATAATCAGATAACGTTGTCATTCTTTTGCAACATAATGTGAAGTCTCTGTTCATGTAATGATCTTTTGTATTCGGTTCCAAAATACTACCCAAAATATTAAGTCACCTCTCTTATAGGTCAGTGGTGGTTTGTGAAACATTGTAAATAACTGGATAAAGAAACTAGGGCAAGTAATTGCACTGTGTGTACCAAGGAAATGATGAACATTTACTTTTCAGATCAATATTTTTTCTGTTAATTGCTACTTTTTTGAAGTACAGTGTGGACTATATTATAGATGAAAAATGTTGATGTTACTTACACTAAATATTAAAGGTACAAGGCAGGTAAAAGTTTAACAATATCACACAACAGGATGTCTGTGGTTATATTAAATAATTGTGTGAAATAACATGGGATGGAGCTATTTGTAAATAGTACCTTGAAGGATTACAGTGGAGTTCTTTGTGAAATGCTGTAAACTAAGATTGCATGATTGCCTTATTGTGCATTGCAAATTGTGTTATTTGGTGGTAGTTCACCCCTAAAAAATGAAAATCCTGTCATAATTTACTAAAGAACACAAACGATGATATTTTAAAGAACGAGGATCGGCGGTACCTATTGACTCGCATTGGTTTTGTGTCCATAAAATAGAAGTGAACATGTACCGCCGTTGTTCGGGTGCCAACATTCTTCAAATAATCTTATTTTGTGTTCCGCAAAATCAGGAGTCAAACAGGTTTGAAATGACAAGAGGGCGATTAAATGATGACAGAATTTTCATTTTTGGGTGAATTATCCCTTATCTAATGTTTAATGTCCGGTCATCACAAATCTCAAGTGAATCTGTTGTGTTGGTATTTTTTATTAATAAATAAAATATTTATACACATTCCTATCGATCAGTGGACTTTTATGGATGACAAACTTCGCTCAAACTCTCAGCCCATTAAACATATGTTATAAAACATTTCTAGATAGTTTCAACTCTGCTCAAAAGGTCCACCAGCCCCTCTTTACTAAGGAACATAGTTTCTCCACTCCGCTGACAAAGAACTTCAAATATGGGTAGATCCTCTAAAGCTTTCTGCCCTGCTACCACCACATAAGGATACCCCAGAATCTTAGCATCCTTTAATCTTTTCCCAATGGTCATCTGAGTCCTGTCATCCAGGACCACCTCTCCTTTTAGACTCGCTAGACTGTTGCCCAAGCTTTGAGCCAGATCCTCAGAGATTCTTGTGGCTTCTTGGGCCTTACTGCCCTTTTTAGGAGGAAGAACACACACTTGAAAAGGAGCTATTAACCCAGGCCAGCATATAGCATCGTCTGATGACAGCACCTCTATAGAGGCAGCAAGGATTCGAGTCACACCCAGTCCAAAACAGCCCATCTCGGCCACCGACGGCTCATTTAAAGCATTAACAAACAAAGCTTTAAAAACCCGTGAATATTTTGTGCCAAGGTAAAAAGTGTGGCCCACTTCAATGCCTCTGGTTTCACTCAATACGCCAGTTTGGCACTGTGAGCAGTGAGTCTGTCCCGGCTCCATGGTTTCAACGTTGGCAGAAAATCCACAGTTTTGACAAACAAGTAATTGGTCTTCACCGATGTCTGCTGGTAGCTGAAACTCATGGGAAAGTGTGCCACCTATGTTGCCAGTGTCAGCCTGAACCTGCACCCAATTCAAGCCAAGCCGGTCGAACAGACGTCCGTAGGCTCGACACACAGACTGGTACGTATCGAGGGCTGCCTCTTCGCTAAAGTCAAATGAGTACATGTCTTTCATGTAGAACTCGCGTCCCCGAAGGAGCCCAAACTTTGGCTTCTGTTCGTCACGAAACTTACGTGTTACCTGAAAGACACAACCACAACATTTTCATAAATACAGTTAGTAATAACTAGTCTACACGATGTAATTTAACAGACATTTGTATACCTGATACAGCAAAAGTGGAAGTTTCTTGTAGGATACCGTGCTCTGCGAAGCAAAAAGCTCTGTAATTGCTTCTTCATGAGTCGGCCCGAGGCAGTATTCCGCATTATGGCGATCCTGTAGCCTGAACATCTCTTTCCCCATGAGCTCCCAGCGTCCACTCGTCTTCCACAGTTCTGCACTGCACAACGCTGGCATGTCAACTTTTTGCCCACCAATGGCATGCATCTCCTCATCGATGAGCCGGACGAGCTTCTCCATGGACCTCAGAGCCACTGGTAAATAGTAGAAGCAGCCGGGGTTGGAGGGATGGATCAGTCCCGTCTGCAACATCAGTCTCTGGCTGCGACATGTCAAGTCTCCTCCCTCCTGACCTTCCCGGAGGTTGGCAGGCTGGAAGAGACGAGATACGCGAGGAGTTGGGATGATGGGTTTGGATGGAGGGGAAACTGGGGGTGAAGTGTGGGTGCCACAGTTGATGTGACTTCTCTTTAATGCTTTAAAGAACGTCCTGGAGAGGATGGTTGGAAGTTTGTGTGTTTTAAAGTGACTCATCAGCACGTCCATTTTTGACTATTTGGATGTTACTCTGTCAATGAATAAACAAATAGATCAGCATGACAAATACTTATGTCTGATAAAGCAACATCAATTGATAGTCCCAAAGTAATGACTGTACGTATCCAAAATCACACGAGAACAACCCCATTCAAAGCCCATTATGAAATGATAGGAGTGCACTTGCTGTCACTCTCAATAAACTAAAGTCGCGCACATTATATCATGAGAAAAAAAAATCTAACTTACCGCGATTTTGCTTCCTTGTTAACCTCTGTTAGATTAAACTGAGTTCATTTTTGTAGGACATAGCGTTCAATGCGCACACGCGCGAGACAATCATGACAACTTCCTACATTAAATACAAAAGGCGTGTTCCACGCAGCACTGCGCAGACCGATCGATTTATGATATTAAAGTACCGCGAGAATGAGTCGAAATCTGTGTCATCGAATGGCTCTCGCGGGACTTTGATTTCACACAGGTCGTTCTTCACAGCGCCTCATGATGCTACTAGTTCTCCACACTGCCATCTACTGTGCTGGAGTTGAAAAACATCACAACCACAAGCGACCAATCAAAAACATTACTCCGTTTCTAAGGTGATTTCAAACGATACATCAGAACCGAACTGTTGTACTTCATGCTAACCTTGTTTATATGAAAGTGTGAATAATGTCTAACACAAAAGTCAAACAGAGGAGAGCGGCTCTGAAAGTGTCCAAGTAAGTGTCCACTTTACAGGATGAAACGGCATCTTGCCACTCAGCTGGATATTAAAATGTTAAATATACTAAACCATCGGTGCTATCGGTATTCTGAATGCTCAGGTTTCACGTTAAATATAAAATCATTAAACATGACTACATGGGATATTTGTAATTTTACTGTAAAACTTAATGTCTGTCCATTTACAGATGTAAGTCAAGGCAAAAGTTATTCCACATGATAATACAAGTCAAAGTCAAATACACACA
The DNA here is from genome assembly GCF_015846415.1 of Triplophysa dalaica. NCBI lineage: Eukaryota > Metazoa > Chordata > Actinopteri > Cypriniformes > Nemacheilidae > Triplophysa > Triplophysa dalaica. The sequence goes on along the minus strand of NC_079547.1, from coordinate 18,536,867 downwards.
CTTTCTGTTACTAGCGAATTTTAACCTAAAATCTTTTTTGTCAACTTCTCATGTTTTCTCTATCATATATTTATAAGACATTATCACCTTGTAAACCAAACTTTCTTTGTTTCAGAATTTCCAAAACACTGAATGTGTCATCCGTATTATTCCCTGCAAATCAAAGCATCACAAAGAGCAGCAGCACTTTATTAAGCCGAAGGAGCTTTTGTTCAACAGAAGATGCTAAACTCTTGGATAAGAGCTCTGTCCAAACCCCAAAACACACTGTCCGTTTAACAACAGTTTTTTTATTGCATATAGCACTCTATTCTCTGTGTTATTAATTGAACATCATTTTTTTTACTTTCAAACCAGTTGCGAGATGAAAAGGGACAGGACGTCACACCTCAGCCATTGTATCAGGGCGATCCTGCGGTTTCACAACCGAAACAAGGCAAACTATTCCCTACGCATGACACATCATGGGGTACTACGACAGATTTTCTCTCGGTGGCTTTTCAAACGAATGCAAGCTTTGGTGGACCGTTTTCAAGGTAGCTGTCTTCTAGTACTTTGCTCATAAAACTATACTACAAAGAGTTAAAACATACTTTTTTGTGTAAAATAACTTTACCCTATAGTAACAAATAATCAATGATGTCATGTAAGGTCTTTTTTTGGGAGCATTTCAGCATCCAGAACGAGCCAGTCGACAGCAGAATCGGTGAACAATGAAACTGAGGATGTCTCGAAACATGACCTGTCCAATAGTTCCTCGGGTATTTTGCCTTTTTTATTTCCATTAGCCAAGTTGCCATATGCAGTTTGGTTACACAACAGAGAACATTTTTATCAAAAGGATATCTTTTATTTTTTAACTTTTTTTTTGCACTCCTTCACTATGCTTCATTCTGGTTGCTTCATGCAGATGTTCAAGGTTGTAAAGAAGAGGTGATGGAGCAGGTCGGGGAGGTCCTGATGGACACTGTGGTGGATTGTTACCTCACTGAGACGGAGACCATGTGGCTGTTAGACATTCCTGCAGTATCTGTGTCATCAGATTCGGAGAACGCTGAGGCGGTCAAGTGAGAGCGAGCTTCTTCATATCATCATATCGCTGCTGTCCTTTTGAAACCTGTATCTCCACATTTCATTATTTTTTTGTCAAAAATCATTATTATTAGTCACCCTTCATGTTAGGTTCTGTAAATCAAAATCGAACCAGTAAAAGTATTAAAAAGTGCTTGTCAAATTTGACAACACGCTATAATCATTCAGAACATACAGTGTTTTATCTATTTCCCGAGAAACAGCAAATTTGGACATTTGAGGTCTCAGAAGGACAAGATATGTTCCCGGTTATATTCAAAATCCAGATGGGATTTGATTTTGTTGTATTCTGTTTATTGTTTCTAGAATCTTTTTACTAAACTGACAAATAAGCCATTATTGCTATTTTAAACCATACGATCCTCCTACTATATATTTCATACCACAACATACAATGAAACCATATTTACACTACCTCTTAGTATTTCTTTTTTAATGTGACACTTACTTGGGGCTGATTTGCCATAAATGCTATCTATTTTTTTTAAAGGGAGAGAAACAAAGCGTACATAGAATTGTGTAAAAATAGACAGGGCAATGATAAATACGTGGAGCGGTCAATGCAGACGTTCAATGATGCGGAAAAGACAAAGGAGGTCCAAAGTGAGACGGTTACCATGGTAGACAAAGGTGAAGTATCTACACATGAATGCATTTAAATTGTCCTAATAAAGACATACTCTTGTGTTAGATAAATACATAAAAAATTGTAACAGATATGTTAAATATGTATAGTAATACAGAAAATTACAGTTTCGTATTCTTTGAATCCCTGTGCAGCTGTCATGTCCACCCTCTGGGACATGTATGATTCTTTCTGTAGTGGAAGTGGAGAGGTCGAGGAAGACATTGCGATACCTTTAGAACAACACAAGGCTGTTGTCCCAGATGTGTCTTCTGTGAGTCTTCAAACCCACCCTAAAGACTCCAGCAATATTGTGTCTATGATCAGTATAGGTGATTATTATAAAAATCATAACCACCCTCTCAAGGCACATCAGTAGATCCTTTATGTGATGAACATGATTGACACATTTCTTTTCCACCTTGCTTTCATTTTAGGCAGTGACTTGAGCTCTATTGAACTGGAAGTCTCTGTGCCCCTGGGGAAGGAGGAGCCAGACCCTGAGCTGATTTTACAATCTGATAAATTCAAGCATGATCTGGCTGTGATGGAGAGGGTGGTTCTGGAGAATATCTTCCAGCCTAAGCTTGCTGCATACAGACAGCTGCCGGTCTTAGAGGGTAATGCCTTTTCTTTGTCTTAAATATGAGCACAGATCAAATTAAAAGCAACGTTCACACCGAAAAGCTCAATATAAGCAGTTCATACGATTAGTGAATAAAGGAGACATACAATAGCTTTGTTTGTGGACTGATCTCATGATCTCTATTTATTTTTCCTTTTTTCTTTAATCATTATTATTGGTCACCCTTCATGTTTGTCTGTGGGTTTTGCAAATATTTAACCAATTAAAAATAGAGAAAAGAGCTTGCCAACTTAAAATATTCAACGTTCAATCATTACATAAATCATCATTTTTTGATTTCCTGTAAAGTAGCTATTTTGGAGACCGTCCATCAGCAAGGCTGTTTTTATTTAGATCCAGACTATGTGTGGACAAAAATGGAGGTAGAAGAGGAGAGTTGGACAGAACAGCCCTTGGGTCCATTCTTGGAGCACCAGTGGGCCTTCAGTTGTGACCTCACCATGGGCCGTAATGTCAGCAGTATGGCGTGGAACAAGAGAAACCTGGTACTATCCCTCTTTCCAACACACAGTTGTTCAGTTTTATTTATTATATTTTTTAATATTGTATCTAATGCTTTAGCCTTCCCACCTTATGGGTTCTTATAGGATCTTCTTGCTGTGGGATATGGACAGTTTGATTTCAAAGATCAGAACTCTGGACTTGTGTGCTGCTGGTCTTTAAAGAACCCTACGGTACTCTTCATATCAAACATAATGATGCATATTTAAAAAAGACAAGTCTAAACAAATATTGCTATACAAAATTTTCAGTAATTTAGTTGAATATTGCTGAAATGTTCATGTGTTTCAGTGGCCCCAGCGGATCTTTCATTGTGACAGCGGAGTAACTGCTCTGGATTTCTCATCTAATAATGCCAGTCAGCTAGCTGTGGGAATGTATGATGGCAGCATTTCCATCTATAACGTACAGAGCACAGAGGAAGGAGCCATTATTGACAGAAGGTGGAGCTGTGGGGTTTTCTATTCTCAGTTTTGAAGTTACATGATATTTATGTACAGTTACTGTAAAAGAGTGCTTCTAAACTGGTGGGTTTGGCATACAAGTATTACATACAGTATAGTGTTAAATACAAATAATAAAATACAAAAAATTGTATTTAGTAAGTATGGCTAAATAAATAAATACAGTAACTACAGTAAAGGGAGAAACATTCTTCTTGTAAATATTCACAGGATCTGTGTTTGGCATATCCTTTTAACCAATCTAGTTCATGGCCAAATAAATCAATTTTATTATAAGAACATTTGTCTTGTTTTGCAACCGTTTTTATGACTGTGTTGCAAAACCAAATGAGAAGCACTGCGCTGTAAAACCTAAATGTAAATTATTAATTTATTACAAAATTAAAAAAACAAGTTCTGAGCAATACTTATATACATTTTTCAGTCCTATTTAAATGAATGATGTCAGATGAATGCATTGAGAATGCATGTACAAATTCAAAATCTGTATTGCAGACGGTGTTCTGAATGCATAGTGACCTCACTCCTGTTTCTCTCTATCAAAGTGACTCGGCCAACACGCACATGGGTCCAGTGTGGCAGCTCAGATGGATTGATCATGAGAAAGGACGGTCAAGTGAGGATAAAGAAGAGACATTGATTTCTGTGTCAGCTGATGGACGAATCAGCAAGTGGTTTCTCCACAAAGGCATGAAACGCACTGGTAATGATCAAATAAAATAATACCATAGAGATTTCAAGCTTCGTGATAAATTTTCTTAAATTTGATAAGCGAACTAAAAATAGCTCTTGTTTGAATTTGTTTTATTTTGTTTTACATTACACATTTTACATTTTAATACTGTAAACATTTGTTTTACATTCGTTTCATTTCAATTTGAAATATATATATGTATATATAAGTAGATATAAACCTTTCGTGATCTTTACACGACAACAAAAATGAGTTTTTGCTACAATACTCAAAAAAAGGTTGTTGAACGATCTTAATTAAATTAAGGAAAACATTTCCACGAAATTGAATTACAATTTCTCCAACAAAATATTTTTTTAGTAGTCTTGATTAAATTAATTTGTGTCTTACCTACATTAATCTAAAATTATGTGTTCAACTTTTAAAAAAATATACATTTTTTAACATTAATTAGACATTATTTATTTTAACTTCAATAAGAAGATATTGAGTCAATAGAACTCCACAGAATTGCAAAGAAAGGATTGTAACCAAAGGCAACGCTTTTCTAAACAATGGTAACCACCAAACTCAAAAATATAATAAAATATTCAAAACCTTAAAGATAAGTTAATATTAAACACTATCAAGGCTTTCTTTTTACTGAAAAATGCATAAAATAACGCTTATTTAAGAAAATAACTTTCAAAAAGAACTCAAGCGTTAACACAAACAGACAATCACGCCGCATTTATTGTTCTTTGTTAATGTTAATTTCTGCTTATTCATATACATTTTTAACATATCGCTGCTGTCCTTCTGAAACCTCTTATCTCCATATTTCATGTTTTTTTTTGTCATAAATCATTATTATTAGTCTGTCTTTATCTTTTTCACTTGGAAATGCAGTTAAACGCAAAGCATGCTGGGAAATATAAGTCCTCTGCCCAGTTATAGCTATTTTATGTTAAGACAGCACAACTCCTTTATGTTGTCCCAACATGAATGGATTCGGTTATATGACTAAACGTAAAAAAGTCATGTTGTGACCAAATTTTTCAAAACTTGTGTTGATTTAACTTAAGAAAGTTAAGTAAATTGAACAAGCAGGAAATATCTCTTTTTTTGAGTGTAGAAATCGCTCAATTTCTATATTTCTACTGTCATTTGTCTGTTAGACCTGATGAAACTGAGGAGAACCAAAGACAGAAGCGAGACAAGCACAAAAGCGAATACACCTAAAAACCGGTGTGAAGTATTGATCTCACGTCTGGCTTCAGGCCCGTGTTTTGATTTCCATCCTAAGGTGAGTCATACAAGGAGTGCAGGATTGTTTTAATATGCAGTATCTCACAAAACATCCAGCATTCGAAAGATCTTTCATTCTGGTATTCTCTCATTGTGTTTTACTTTCAGGATTCAAATGTCTACCTGGCTGGAACAGAGGAAGGTGAAATTCACAAGTGCTCTTATTCCTATAGTGAGCAATTCTTGGATACATATCAAGCCCACAAAGTATGTTCCGGACTTTTCTTTTTACTAAATTTTCCCAAACACAGAGCATTTCTCCTTACCTCATATCTCTTCCAAGGGTTCTGTCTATAAGATAACGTGGTCACCGTTCAATCCAGATGTTTTCCTAAGCTGTTCCTCAGACTGGAGCATTCAACTGTGGAAGCAGGATCTGTGCACACCTGTCTTAAGTTTGACCTCCGGTCAGAAGGCCTTGTATGATGTTGTGTGGTCTCCGCACTGTGCCACTGTGTTTGGAGCAGTCAGTGACAGCCGGGTGGAGATCTGGGACCTAAAAGTCAGCATGTAAGATCTTGCGCTAAAAAAACATTTTGTTGACAGATTTCTTTAAGACAATCTCCCATTCTTCTCATTCTTCTCATGACCAGAAGATATTTTGAAGAATGTTGTTGACCAAACAACAGTACCCATTGACTTTGTGTCTATACAATAGAAGTGAATGGGTACCGCTGTTGTTCAGTTACCATCATTCTTCAAAAAAAGCGTACAGGTTAGAAACGACACAAGAGTGAATAACTGATAACAGCACTTTCAATTTAGGGCGAACTATTACTTTAAGAACTAAATGTTTTTATTCACATTTTCACCAGTCTGGACCCGATCATTGTAAGCATGAGCAGTCCAGGAGTGAATCCGTCCACTCTGCTGTTCACCCCTGAGACAGACTGTGTTCTGGTTGGGGACAGTGAGGGACAGGTCAGTGTTTACAAACTGAAGAACTTCACTGCAGGAGACAGCACACAGGTACGACGTGAAACATCAAACTCATTGAATTTTTATTTTTACAGTTTAAATATTGTGAAATACCAACCATATAGAGAAGTTTTATAGTAGTCTATTACATGCAGTCATACTACTGTATGTGACAGGATTGCTCAACAAGAAGTTAATGCATTTATGTCCTTCAACAGGCAGATGCATTGGAGGACATCATTCAGTTCACACTAGCCAGTCACCTCTGAATACAATATGTAATCATGTCTGTTGTCTTTTTTGTTATCTTTCATTTTTTCTTTCCCTTTACCTTCTATTGAGTTCAATTGTCTTAGTCTGTGTTTTTATAGCCTTTTTATAGCGTTTCACGTTTTTTTCTAGATTATAAAATTTCCTTTGGTACCCATATAACACGGAGGGTTGAATCGATTGATTTGATCCTCAATATTAAACCTAAGAATGACATTTAACAACAACTATGTGTAGTAAATTCACCCCAAATATTTCAAACAAATGAACCAAACCTTTTAGCAAAACAGTGGTTGTGCAGTATTTTAAATTGCTTTTCAGGGTTCTCACAATCCCAGTACCGTCAAGTTAAATATGTGTTCTATGTTAATGGAGAGAGTTCCTGCTCGTCCTACACACATTACACTTTAACTGCGACATCTGAACCACATCACACTTCTACAAATGACTGTCATTACTGAACTATTGTTCTCTGTAACTTCTCAGAATTCTCCTCTTATCTGAGCGTTTTAGTGCAAATCAAACAGTTTAGCTTGAAGATTCGACTCAACTGATATAAGCAAATAAACCAGAGAGCTTATAAAATGTAATAGCAGGAAACGGACCCTGTCTGTATTGTTTATCCATGTCACTATGAATACATTAGAAACACATTTTTATAAGGAATTTGTGTTTCTATCCACGGCACAACAATATCATATTTTTAGTTAGTATTTTGGGTAGTTTTATTGTATTTAAAATAAAGTTAAAATCTGATAACCCAGTTGTCATTTTGTCCTCATATATCACCCCGATAACCATCTCAGGGTGAACTTCAGCCATAAAACCATTATGACTTATTTATAGCTATTTTGCTCATTTGCAGTCTCTTTTCTTATAAGGCATCTAGATTTAAGGTAACAAAATTTGATGGTCAAATCAGCAAACAGTGGACATCTGTTTTGCTCGGGGAGTAGTGCTGGTCTTTATGTGACTAGATTATCCATTCATTTAGAAGAATATCACTGCACTGATACCATTAAACTGAAGATGTTTTGAGACAACGGCTCGTCCCATAGGATGTAATTTAATTCCAGATTGGGGCAGTAAAGCACCTAAATACCTGTTGCTCTTTGTTTTGACATCACGCACTGTTCATTGGAAACAATCGTAAATGTAAAGTTGTTTGATTTAAGGGTGGGGTTTGGACAGGACGGTATGATCCAGCGCAAAAATGCCACCATAAATGGGATCACGTCTCATGAGCAGATCACACGAGAGCTGGACTTAAGAGAGGTTGACAGAAGTTGGAAAACCTGAGGGTAGAATAGGAGTGAGTTCATTCAAGCCACGATGAAAATGCTGCATGCTCCAACGTTGTTGCTGCCAGTTCTGCTGCTGTGGGCTGTGTGTAGCGTGTCTCATGTGCAGGCGGAGGTAAAGACCGTCAAGCTGTGTGGCCGAGAGTTCATCCGGGCGGTCGTCTACACCTGTGGGGGTTCTAGGTGGAGGAGGTTGAGCAGTCCGCAGGATATGGAAGAAGAGTCAAGTGAGTTCTACCGTTATATAAATACATGCTATTGTTGTGGTTATTGTAGGTGTCATTTCCGAAAAAGAAAAATATGTATTTGCATAAGATTGACTTTATATATTAGGAATTTATTATCATTTATTCACAGCATAGAAGCATTTTCATTACTTTTATGTACAGGTTTTAATGTATTAATGTATTTAAAAGTATACCATTTATAATGATTTTAAAATATTGTTTATTCATGTTCAATTTATGTTCATGTAAAAGCATAGTGCTATTTACAGTAACAGTACAGTTACAGTAATATGTTACCATCTAGGTGAATATGATTTGTCTTTCATGTGAATTAAAAAACAATTATTGGGGTATTTTACACAGAAATAAAATATATTATTTTTAATAATAATAAAAAATTACATAAAAAATACTACTACTGCTATAATAATACCCATTATACCAATAAATGAAACAATAATTATTATAATTATTCTTATTGTGCAAAAAATGTTCAGAATAGTTTTTGAGCATAAAATAAGGATTTTCTCTATATATATATAAATGTATTATCTGTAAAAATACTGCCCTGTTATCTCCGACTACTAATGAATATAAAAAAAAGGTAATGCATGATGTTTTCTGTGTAATTGCTGATAATTGTTTGATTTAAGACAGATCCAAGTGTCTCTTCCTCTTTCTCAAGCCTGCTGATATTTTACAGAACACTGCTTTAATTGTATTACATTCTGTTATCATTGCGCTCAAGTCTTCTCCAGTCAACAGATAAACAACGTCTGGTGGTATTACATTCCCATTAGACTCAAACACTAGTTGAGTTAAAACAGAGAACTCCGATGTCCTATTCATGGGTCTGCAAACATGTAATTTATCAAGTGTTATTACAAAAAAACAACAGTATCTTGTTATAACATATAACTGATTTAAAATGGGACAAAAGTCATTTAAATCAACGAAAAAATATATAACAGCCTTTCCATGGAAAGTTTAAATGCTTTGCACAGTTTCACAATGTTGCTAGTGCTAGATTGTGATGTATAACATAATTGTATAAATGATGACGTATACTTGTGTGTTTGACATGCAGGGCTTTTCAATGGAGATCCGAGCAGTACTGAAGATCTTAGTGAGGCTGTGGGATCTGACCTGACCAGACGAGACATAAATAATGTAATGACAAACATCTGCTGTCAGGTTGGCTGTAAGAAGAGTGACCTTTCGTTTCTCTGCTGAGGACTGCCTTTCCATTTTTATATGTGTGTTTTCTTTCACATTCAGTTCCGTATTCATAAAATGTGATTAGGAAGGCTTCTCTATACAGTGTACAGTGTTTTAATTCATGTGATATGACAGTTGATAGAGATTACGTGTTTACATCATGTTTTATAGCCTAACCACTCTGTTTTTAAAGTGATGTTGCAATGTGAAAAGCAGCAATCAAGCCTTTTAATGTGTAGAAGTGTTTGTATTTCGCAAACTTTGTCAATAAATATTGTAGCATATGCAAATATTGTTTCTTTTCTTGCTGTTTATGCTTTACACATAAAGGTTTTAATGCACATGAGTTAACACGAACAAACAATCACACCGCATTTATTGTTCTTTGTTAATGTTAATTTCTACTTAATCAGACACAATTTTATCATATCGCTGCTGTCCTTCTGAAACCTCGTATCTCTATATTTCCTGATTTTAATTTTTTGTCATAAATCATTATTATTAGTCACCCTTTATGTATTCCACTTGGATTTGCAAATATCTAACCAATAAAAAGTGTTAGTCAACACAGTTTTTAATTATTTTTAAAGTACTGTGAATTTGGACATCTGAGGTTTCAGAAGGACGTGACTATATGCAACAACAGAATTTATAACAATGACTTATGAATTAACATGAATAGTGAACAACAGGCCCTACTGATAATTATTCACAAAACAATATTATCTATATATATTTTTTATATTGACAATTTATAATATAACTAAACGTAAAGTCTATTTTAATATCAATATAATTTAAATATGTTATTAGAAACCCTATTGAGAAATAATTTAATTATACGTTCATGATATCTAATTCATTAACAATAATTTTTTAATAATCATTTTTAAATAAGTGTGTCAGGTGCCTCATTTTGTGCAGATTTTGGAAATTTCCAAGTTATATCACAATATTTCGCTCTGACCCCCAATTTTACAACGAAGAGTTTTGTAGAAATATCAAAAACATAAATCACACATTGCATACAGTATACTCAGGCTTATATATTTTATTGTTTTGGAAAGAGCAAAGTAATCTCGGTGTCTCAGATCTTTAACATTATTTGTACAAACACAGCTTGCACATGTTGATGGGAAGAGATGATCTACGGTTACCAGACAAGCATGTACACACACACACACACACCCTCACAAACTCTCACTCTCACAGATACATATCTTCACACTAATGCATTCGCAAACAGTTTTCTCACTTCTTCTGAGCATCCGACTGACGTTTCACTTTAACCATGTAGACGTACTGATTATACACTACACAAATGTGAATTCATAGGATTTTTTCTTCGATTTAACTCAGTGCAATAAAAACCCTTTAGTGGTCAGAAAATATGTGACACAACCGCTCATTCGAAAACATGAAATGCAAATGGGAACAAACCTATGAATCACGAAGCACCAGTATTCTCTCCAAGCCATCACAACATCTACACACAGTCAAAGATCCATGTAACCAACATTTTTGTTCTTGACATTAAACATCAGAGCATCTGGGAAGTTAAACAGTAACACAGTGTTTTTTTCTTTTCTTTTTTCCACAAGAAATTCACTTTATTCATAAGTTTAAACATTTAAAAAATATGCAGCTTACTATTTTTCTCTTAAAGGACGATTCTGGATATACACATAACGAAAGGGGGAAAAAGCGATTTGGTCATTTAACCACTCGAAAACCTCGTCATCTCACAGAGACCGTTACCATTTGCAAAATAAGGCGCAGGGTTGACTGGATGCGGGCTCATGCTTGGGCTTCGGGGTGCTATGGGGGGGAGAGTCTGAATCCAAACACATGTGCGTGAATTTCAAAAGAATTCAAGCTGACAATCCAGTTTCAACTAATAGTGCTGCTATACATAACACTGTAATAACATTAAGCTTGATGCATCTACAGTATCCCGCTTCTGTTTCTCTTTTAAATGTTTCCCCACCCCATATATAGCTTTGTTTTCTGTTGCACGAGTTAAAAAATTAGATCTGAAATAAATTTAAAAATTATACCTCAGCAATATACTGTACACAGTTTTACCAACTACACAAATAACCAAAAGTCCTAAATTGTGATGCCATTCAAAGTCTATTCATATACAGTTTAACTTTTTTACAACGATGAATAAATAAAAATAGAATGATGTCATGTACTCTGAGGCTATATAACAATACAAGAAAACACTGAACGGCTTTCAAGATATATATTATTAATTTAAAATGACATTTCGTGTTTAGGAAAATTGTTTTGGGGTGTCTATTGCAAGCAGGAAACTTGAGGCTATCTACAAATTCCGACAAAGTAAAATTTCTATTTTTTTCCAAATAATAAATCACACCTGAATGTACGAATTAAATGTGAAATTCCTGAAGTAAATTTGTATGACTAATGAACCATGAACAAAACCAAATCAGGTGCAGACGTCATACTACATGCAATAATATAGCGCCATCTAGTGGCAGAGAGGCTCATCTCTCTGACAGCATGTTCAGGCAGAGTCAGCTTCTTTTTTCAACCAGGTTGACTTTTTCTACCTTGTTTTAAAACTGTGAAACCTTAGACAAATCTAATGCATAGAGTAATAAAAACAATACATTTTTAGTACCACATTTGGATAGGGATACAGAGAATTCAGGTTCAGTTAGGCACAGCCAACGACACATTGGACAGAAAAGAGGCTAAACCTTACAAACAAACCCAGGCTGTTTAACTGCTGTATACGGATGTGAGTACAGTTCACGGATATAAAGAAGTACATCCTAAAACGGTCCACAATTTTATAATGCAACTCATTTAATACTGCTGGAGTGTGGGAGGTCCACCTGTGTTGTACATCTATAAAGGTTTATCCATTAGGTCAAGTACGGTTCAGGGTCGTGATCTGTCCTGTGTTCTTAATATTCGTAATTGGTCCAAAATATGCAGACTTGAATGGATCATGTTGTTCAGATGTCTGCCAGGTATTTTCCTGAGAAATGTAAATACAAAAATCTCCATTAGTTTCCATTATTTGTAAGGTTTTACGGAAAAAAAACTGATCGCAGAAATCAGCTTAATGCATTGAAATTACCTGCTGCAAATCTCTTCTTGATGAGAGAAAAGCGATATCCAAGGCCAACTAGCTCAATGTCACAGCCTGATAGAGTGCTGCCCTCGCTGGTGAACTGCACAACCACTGGGGCGGGTTTACTGGGACCCTCGGTAAGCTGGAAGCGAGCCAGTAGAGATCCCACTCCTTGGGACGGACAAGAAAAAAGTAAACAGAAATAAATGAGAAACTGAAATTGATATGTTAAGAGTAATAAAATTGCGAAACATTTTATAGAAAAGCTTAAAGATGCAGTTTATACAATGTTCTACAGGGATCGTGAATCTCACCACCGTTTTCGGACTTTTGTGAAATATCTGGAATTTTCCACAAGATTCTCTGCTGCTCTGCATTCCTGTAAAAAAAATATAGAAAACTGAGATAAACTAACAAAAGAAATCACAATAATCATCAAAATATCCAGAATTATGGCCCGGGTTAACCAGACACCCACAAATGTTAAAGGAGTAGAAAGTTTAGTTTTCAGGTATAATTTATAATCATAATTTCAATTTTTGAACATATCAATTTTCTTAAAAAAATTAAAAATAAGATACAGCCTCCAATTGGAGCCTCCAAACCAGAGCCCTTGTGGGCCTATAATCCACATGCCAAACTCACACATTTTAGACTTCTACAATTTAGGATTTTAACATCAGATCAAGTGCAAGCCCATTTTTCACTACACCTAACTAGAGTTCATTAGACATACAGTTGTTAGAAAGGAGTCCCATCATTGATCTCTCACCAGGCAGCTGGGGGAAGCACAGCCTGTAGTTTGCTGACTCCTCCATCCACTGGGATGAGAAACTGAACATTGTTGAGAGCTACAGGAGTGGTCATGGCCCCACCGTTGTATTTGTAGTCTATCCTCAGATCAGTGCTGGTGGGTTCACACTTCCAGCTCACTGCCAGATTCAGAGGCGTGGACTGTAGACCTTTGGGTAACACCTGATGCACACAGACAGAAAGACACATGTGAGGACAAATCTAGAATCACTTGTAGTAACTCTCAGCATGTGAGTTGTGAACATAGACTTTATAAAATATGGATGTAGTGTCTGTGACGTCACCCATAGGTTTTTGAATAGTATAATTTTAGCCTAAAGTAGGTGGAGATGGTCGTTTCCATCTTGGCATCGTGCGCCACTCCCGGATAATCGAAAATGGGCAAAGAGACAGGACGTGGGTGGAGCTGACGTGCCTGGTTGCTGAAACAAACCACGCCCGTCAACCTCAAGGTATTGGCGGTTGACATTTAAACGTTTAGAGCGGTTTACAGCTTACTCTTGAGGTAAACACAAAAGTTAATTTGAAACTACACAAAAAATTTGCATGTGACAGCTAAATGGACACCTGTCACTCAAGTGGGCACGCCCTTAATGATCCAGTTAATTAAATCTTAATATAATCTAAACGGATGAGTTATAAAAGATTTCACCCCCCCCCACAATTGTCATGTAGGGCAAATTACCTATATAGACCAAAATAATTTTGTACCAGGCTGTAAACATGTTTTTTAGGCTGTAAAGTTGGCCATTTTAACATCGGCTCAATGAGATTCTACTCTTTTTTGGAGCCAGCCTCTAGCGGCAAATCGATGAATAGTTATACATAAACAATGCTAAATGAAAAGAGAATGCGACTAATCATATAATCATGCATACAGTAATCTGAAGAGAAAAATAAGTGCATAAGGATACTTATTAACTTTTCAAATGGAGAATAAAGCACTTTTATCCTTTATATATATATATATATATATACACGTGTTGGTATTTTGGCATTTAATTGTAGATACCCTCATTTTCATTAAAATGAAACACCATGCATATAAACAAAATGTTAATTTGACGTTCTAACCTGATACTTCAGCATGTCAACATTGTAGTATGTTGCTTGTGGTTTCTGCTCAGCCACCTTCTTTAAATGTGTCATCAGGTTTGGCATGTTCACCCAGAACTCTTTTGAGTTTGGATTGGACTGTGTCGTGTCACTGTGGGACATATGAAAGGGCATTCAATATTTAGATCAAGCTTGACTGTATTACCACATAAACAACAAAATGTCAAATGTTTCTGTAAGATACCGCCCCCTAGTGAATACTGAACATCACTCATACCACACTCAACAACGCTCATATTGAGATGTGATAAGTCAAGAAACTGAAGTAGATTTGCTTTTAACTCCATTCTTGGTAATTACTTTCTTTATCAAATGCATATTATTCAGTCATCAGTGTATAATGATTGCATACATAGTTCAAATTTTACTCGTGCATGTAGTTCCTACATCGACTTCAATTCTACTCGCTTTATATCAGCTTTTTTGTTATAAAACATTTCTGCTTTTTCCTTCACATAAGCCATATCAATCATTGATGTGATTCCCAAATTGCAGATTTTAATATAGCTTAAAGTTTGTGAAAGTTGGACTGGGGCGGGTGGGAGATGAAAGTTATTACCAGCACAGTAACTGGGGGTTAGGGAGGACGTGCTCCAGGCGACTGTAGTTGTTTATGCTGAAGGTTAGCACAGCAGGTGAGGTGTTATTTGCAAAATGCCGAGTGATGCCCGCCGGGAAGGACAACACCATCTCTCCTGTGATCTTCACCACACACCTTAGAAATCAACATTATGAAACCTAATGAGTTTGGTCAGTGTGGAAAAACATCGCAACTATTGTAACAGGAGATATTTTAAATATTTTAACAGGGTGAAAGAAAGAAATGGAAAGAAAAGCGTAGATAAAAAAGGTTAAATAGAGCATTTTATGTTTGAATCAACAGGTTACTGCGAATACTTCACTTTGCTTTCTGGAACACTTGTTTCTGATTGGTCAATCAGTCATTATAGGGAAATAAATCAATTCAGGAGGATAATTTCCCCATGAGGTTTTGCTTGTCATTATGACCAGTAAAATTGACCTTATTTTATAAAAAAATTTATTAAAGGAGTTTTGTAAAGATAGTATACGTACTTATTAGGATCAGCTCCTTTGAAGAAAGCGCTCACAGTCTCTGTGAAAGCTGCGGCCACAGGTAGTGTGTCCTGTGCCCCCATTGTAAGAGGACTAGGCCCTCGAGAGCAGCCTGAGAGAACACAAACACACGTTTATAGACCAAACTGTCATTCACTAAGCAATTGAGAGAGATTCAATAGAGGCGAAAAGATAGAGGAAGAGTGATAAAGAATGAGAGAAACGGAAACAAACAAAACACCTCATAGATTATGAGAGAAAGGAGAAAGTCAACAGCTGACGAAACTCTTGTTTCTTTAGTTCACGGATTCAGACCTTAGAAGTAGCACAATACTTTCTCCAAATGAACACTGTTTCTGCTAACATGGCCACTTGAGTTTTTTTTTATCTCAGAGTTTTATAGGCCAGAGGTGATTAGATGCCTTTTGAAGAATACGTAAAAAATGCTAAAGTGGCAAATTGTTAAATTTGGATTATTCAAAGTGATTTACACAACACTATTGAATATAGAGCGTGACCTCAAGTCAAAGCTTTTTTATTCTATTACACGGGTGTCAGTTTGTCAATCATTGGGTGATGGAGAGAAAAATTGTGATGGTGGAGCGGGAAGGGTTCTACAGATGCTGGTTGTGATGTTATGTATGTATATGGCAAATGCTTTTCTTGTGAATATAACATGTTAAAACTACGATATCAACAAATCATTTGGTTTCATTTCTCAGCACTTTTTTTAGATTTGATGCAATACTAAATTCTCTTACACAATATTTTAAAGGAATAATTATTAATTTGCATAAATGAATTTTGTATGCGCCAATAAAAAATGTGATCTTCATCTCCCATCTTTGACTTATGTCTGGATGTTATACTGTAGATTTATAAATAAATGAATACAGTACACTGAAAAAAAATGTAAATTCACAACATTTTAATAACAATTTTATTTTGAAGGTTGGTGTGAAATAACATTATAAAAATGCAATTTTACTTTACCATAAACATAATTTTACTTTTTCTGGCACCCCAGCTGTTGTTACTGTTTTTTAATTGGATTTTTTTACAGTGTAGCAAATTAACATTATGCATGATGTTGGTCTAGACCAGAGGTAACATTTTCACTTAGTGTACATAAGTTCTGCTCTAACTTAATTTTTATTAAGAAATATCAGCTTTATATTTGTGAATATAAATCAGAAGTGTGGAAATATTTGGTAAGTTTATTCAAATATTTTGGGACATCATCAGTCATGTTTTTTGACAATTCTAACATTTACATGGCATAAAAATAATAAAAATAAATGCAACATTCAAAAAGCTCACAAACCGCAAATTGAGATTCATCACTTGAGGATGAAATACATGTATTTACTGTAATGCAAGTTAATAGTGGACAAACTGGAGTGGACAAAACTGTCCATGGTAATGATGCCTATGCTTCTTTTATGTCTAAAGCTGCGAATTTTGTATGCAGTTGTATTATAAGATCAACAAAGGACACGTGTAAAATAAGAAACAAATGATCATAAACAGCATGCAGCTTCAAGCTGAAAAACTGTTATGATCCACAACTGAAGACAAGATGAAGATCAAAGCAGATGAACCACCAAACCACAAGAACAAGATGAAGATGAAGGTGAAAAATACGATGACCCTTAAAGAAAAGAAAAGCTGCCAATGAAAGCAACTGCGTGCCAAACCAGATATAAAGAGCAAAGCAGATGTTGTGTAGAAAAGCATACAATGAAGATGTGAACGCATGAGAGAAAGGGGGAGTCAGATGAGACTTGAGCGTACACGCGCTACGTCCTCAGACATAAACCTTAACTTACCTTCAAAGGTTAAATAAAACTTGCCTCGGTCAAACCATACGAGGGAGGGCTGGTCTGTCTCTGTTTGGAGGGAGGGGGGTATAAGGTTGGGGTCGGGAAGGAGAAGGGGAAGAGAAGGACAGTAGCGTGAGTCACACACAGGTCCATCATACAGCACGGTGAAGGGGGCGGGGTCGGAGGTCAAAGATGTGATCACAAAACACTTCATATGGGCATGACTATGACGTGAGACACATCTATGTGTTGCACAGCACATGGAACAATTTAAAACACGTACAAAAACACACTAACCATTTTAACATTTTTGCTAGCTTTAGTTATTGTAGCATTATTAAGAAGCAGTTTAGCAAAAATAGATTTTTGTGTAAAATCAAAACAAGTCTTACAACACCAAAGTTGAGTTTCAGGAACTGCCTACATTAAATACAAGGGAACCTCTGTCCGACCTTAGATTATACACTTGTGAACATAACTTGACCAAAGTTAAGTTAAATCGACCAATCATATTCAAGCTACATCTAAAATAAAGCCTAAATCAGTCATCTAGAGATTATTTGACAATACAAATATTTGATCAAAACTAACAATATTAGCCTTAAAAATCGCAAATTTGCATTGCAAAAAGCACATACATTTTATTTCTTCATACAGCATATGTATGGAAGGTGCTAGGCTGCAGTAGGGATGATGGACAACAGAGGGCAGTATTGAGAGAGACACTAGGAGTAAACAAGTTCTTTTCACCATTTTTTTTAAGCAATGATAAAAGGAAGGAAAAAGCACTAGACAACAGAAATAAAGTAACAACGAGGATAATGAATGAAGAAAATGCAAGTCACATGAGTAGACATCTCGATGTGTTCGCTTGGCTGATAAATTGATGTTCTGGATTGTACGAATGAATAAAATACAAAGTTGTGTTTTCCACCTATATTACGTGGCACTAAAATGTGACCTTTGTAACATGACTAATGTGCTGTGTTAGATATGCTTTTATCAGGTGTGATGTCTGAGTGCTCTCCACTCAAACTAGCGAGGTGCCGAGCATACTGATCAGTACTGCCACCACTTGGGCCCAATTCCAGACCTCACTTCAAACACTAAAAGCCTGTGTGTGTGTGTGATCTTTTCAAGTGGGATGGTGGCACTCTGTCACACAGTCCGCAGCCACACTGATGCTTTTTGGGGACTGAAAGACTCTCCTGTTCCTGGTTCTTGATGTGAAGATGTAAGATGTGGGATGCTGGGCCTGTGATACTGGTGGAGCCCAATCTCCTAGATGCATGAGCTTAGCAAAAAAAGTATCTTAACTCATTCGCCGCCAGCCTCTTTAAAAAAAAGTTGCCAGCCTACCCCAGCGGTTTTTAACATTTTCAACCAACTTTAATGTCTCACAGTAAATTTTCAGTAAATAATATATGGACAAACAATATGTCAAATGAACAGAGTCTCAGCTTCATTTGTTCATTTTTATCACTCCGTAGATGTGGCTAGGTTTCTTAAAAAATGCATCATTTTGATTTAACAGCTGAGATGATAAACGTTTTTTGTCAAAAATTCCGCCCAGATTATACTCCGAACTATCATTAGAACATATACGTTCTATGTTCTGGGATTCTGTACTTTTTCCCAGTGGTGTGTAATAGCGCCACCTGCTGTACAACAGTACAAACACTGATTGCCGTAAAAACTCGTCTTTGGCGGGGAAGCATTTTTTTTAAATGACGAGATAACTCGTCAATGGCGGTGAAAGAGTAAAATAGTTTTAAAATAGTAGGAAAATAGTTTGAATGACTCATGAAGCTAAACCCATCTTGTTTACTGGCTTAAGATCTCTGGAAAACAAAGATCACCATGACGGACACTATGGGTGATGTAACCATTTGTTACATCGTTGAATTGGTGGTCTCCGTTCCATCCATTCATTTAGGAAGGGTTAATAGCGTACCTGCTGGCATGTCTGCCCGTCTCTCAAAGCTGGGAAGTTTGTCTACAAAAGCGTCATCTTCTGACATCAGACAATTACGTCAGCCCCAAAGACAGGACGAGACGACAAATCACAAACAAAAAGTAAACAATATAATAAAATAAAGTAACTAAGAAAACAAAAATCACAGTCATTAAACTCAGACATCACAATGGATGCACGACACTCATTCAAAATGTAAAAAGGACAATAACTTAAGAAAAGGAAAAACGTTGATGGAAACTGATGGATAAAAAAGAATGGAGTAGCAAAAGCAACAAACAGACATTTCCATTATGAAACACTACAATTTACTCCATGAAACCTGATGCGATTAAAAATATTTATCTGCAAAATATTTTCTAATGGCAATCAATGACAGCACTTAAAATAGTCCAGAAAACAATTGAGATATACTAAGATTTTAAGTTTTATCAGTCCTGATATAAATCAAATTATGTTTTTATCTAAATTATACAGTATCTGCTCTTTTCAAGTCTTTTCAAATCTAAGATTATTTTCAAGTCTTAGATTATTCTCTACAATGATTTTCATTTTCCTTAAATAAAAAACAATTGAGGATTTAAAATGAACACTTTGTACAACAGCATGCAGATCAAACTCCTCAAAAAATATCCGACAAAAAATATCCAAACCGACCAATACATTACCACCTAAAGACATACTAAGATAATCACTCAATGTCAAACACTTTAGCCAGAAGTTTCATTTAAGGTCACATATTTTACTTATGTGTTTATCTAAACTGCATCATTACCATTGTGATTTACATTCAGAACATTACAGAACATGGAGCGCAACAGGTCCTCCATGTGAAATGGCTCTTGTTTCACAGAATTCTAGCGAGACGGGCAGAAAACACACAAAAACCCGCAAGACGGCAAAGCATAGAGAATGATGGGAAATGAAGTCACACCTGACACAGAAACGGAGAGCTCTTTACCGACGGTGGGCGTGGTGGCTGCGCTCAGAGAGTTGGTGGAGGAGATGGAAGAGGTGCTCTCTGCCCGAGCCAGCGGAGCCAGTGGAGGGGGGCTGGACGAGTGTACAGGGGGGCTGAACGGTCGACTCTATCAGGTAATGCAGGCAAAGAGAAGAAACAGAGGGGAGATTTAATACAGAGAGAATGGGTTGGCTTTATCAACAGATCTGTTGCTTGCGTTTGGTTTATTTTTCAAGAATATTCCTTTAAATGCGCAGTCAGTCAACACAACTTTGTTTGTTGTCACTTACCATGTCCCCAACACTTGGTTTCCCAGGAGGCAGTTTGGGTCTTGAGGGTGGCCGTGGCGGGGGAGGGGGAGGAGAGGAGCTGCTGGTAGCCAATGGTGCAGAGGGACGTGTAGGGGAGGTGGACCCTGTGGAGCAAGAGCACTCCATTAATGCAAAGCCATCTAAAGAGTAACATGTATCAAACACATCAAAGAGTCCATTGTGATTGGACACTTGACCAGAATAACGTCATATTTACAAAGCCAGCTTGCTCAAAGCATATTCCCCTAGCTGGAGACTGGACAACCTCTTTCAAGTATTTTGATAAATGTATTTTGGTGACATGGATCCTCTCTGGAGGAATGTCAACGGCATTATTCCCGGTTACCATCCATTTTCAACGGTAGGAAACCTACTACCCAACTAACTATGGCTGTTAGTGTGTCTAATGACTACTGAATGTGCAAGATATGCTATGCGAACCTGACTGGTGTCCAAAGGGACGCATGTCTATATTTGATATTCTTGGAACATGCATATTGAAAATCAATGGTCAGTCATTTATCAATCTATTTTAATCATATAATCCAGACTTTATATTGACATACAGTGCAGCTCATAAATATTTATAAAATAAGTCAAAGATGTTGACAGAAAACCACTATGACCTAGAATGATATACAGTCCGGGCCAAAAGGGATGTCCAAATTTATACAAATGACAACGTCCCTTTTTATCTAAATGTTGCATTGAAGATGTATTAAAAACTCTTTATCCTTGGTGAATAGTAGTACTCAGTGTGTAAACTGAAGGTCGAACAAATAATCATGTGCAAATCAATATGAGTCAAGGAAAATGGCTGAAAAATATTACTAGACTAAAGGAGCAACAAATATTAATTAGTTTATGTTTGCTTTATCTTCTATGTTTTGTTTTTCTGTTTCTTTTAATGTTTGAATAAAACCCATATTCCCTGATATCCTATACTTTGACTTTTTGTTTCATTTATTAAAAGTTCATTAGGGCTGTCAAACGATTAATCGCAATTAATCGGATCCAGAATAAGTTTGTGTTCACATAATACATACAGGTCTTGTTACGTCCGCTTATCTGAAAAATTGTTAACAGTATCATGAAATAACAGCAATAACTTTTTCTCTTTTTTTATTCAAATGTCAGTGGAAATAAAAACCTTTTATTTATCAATATGCATGTATTATGTACATAAATTAAGCTTGTATTCTCTATCTTTTCTCAAAGACATTTTGATTTAAACAGCTTAAAATGTAACAAGCGCATACAGTAGAAAAGACCTGGTCTGGATAAGACCTGTTTTCTGGTTTCTGCATGTGACGTTCGATATAAAGCCTATTTAAATCCAGCATGAACACTTACTTTTTTAAGTTGAAAGAACAAAAACAATTTTTGCATTGCACAAGAGTGGTGAAGCTGTATGTGTCTATATAAAGAAAATAATGAGGCAAAAACTTCTCATTTAAACTTTTTCCCTCTGAGGCTCTTTTGTTAAAACTGCAGCTGAATGGCATTAAATTCAGACTCAATTTATTTGTATTTCCAATATTCAGAGTCTTCGTCCAGTCTCCTTGTTACATTGGTAGACATTATTTAATAAAGCAAAACAAGGTACTTTTATCTTGCAGTTAGCAATCGCGTGTGCATTTTCCTACTGGTTGTTAAGTATGTGACTGTTTTTTATTATGCAGACACGTTAGTGTAGGTCAGACTCACCACTTTCACTTCCACCTGTACCAGCTGGAGGAACGGGCCCTGGGGATGACACCACCGCCCTGTATGTAGGAGGTGGAGGAGGGGGTGGTGTTGAACGTGGTCCTGGTCCGATCTCTTTGGCTGACGCAATACTCTCAGTCAAGTCCTCTTTTGAAGGGGTCTCCTCTGGGCTCTTCTTTTCCTCCTGGTTTATAACCAAGGGGGGAGCGATTATGCGTGCATTTGTCTCTATAGTAGACGGTGGGCTGTTGATTAAGTCTGGTTGTGTGTCCGTTGAAGAAGCACGTGGCAATATTTCTGTGGACTTGGAAGGTTCATTTGGAGTTGGTGGGAGTGGGGCATCTTCGGCAGGAGGAGGTGGGATAGTTGGTGGCGAAGGAGTAGTGTCTTTGGGAACAGGAGGAACTGTTGGAAGAGGTGGAGGAGGACTACTCCTTGGTGGCTCACTGGAAAGGGGAGACCGCATAGGATCGACATGAGGTGGTGGTGATTTTGGTAAAGGAGGGTTAGGCTCCTCTGACGGAGGTGGGGATTTTGGTAACGGGGGTGCTGGTTCTGATGGGGGAAGTGGAGAAAAGGGGAGTGCCGGTGCTGTTTCTGCCTCTTGAGGAGGACGTTTTTCAGGTGACTCGTCATGGAAGCAGACCCACTGGTCTCCAGCATCCTGACCGGGGTTTGAAGAATCCTCTGGGCCGAATATGTTGTCCAGATCAGCTATTGAAGGCCTCTGTGTGACCAGCCTTGAACTGTCCTCCTCTTTCTGCACATCTGTATCACAAACCACACAGAAACCACATAGAAAAAACGGTGTTAATGTGCTCACAAGAGATTCTCACAAGACAGATTGTCATAAGACATTTCAGGCATTAAACAAATCAGACAAATCAGTACAGACTGAGCGCTAGGTGCTGGAGGGATCTTACCAGAAGGTTCTGCGGATGAAGATTCACTTGGAGGGGGGGAGGTCGGCACATTCTTAGGCGGAAGCGGAGGCAGCGCTGCAATGACATTAGTGCGGCTGAAACAAGCTTTCACATACACCCCCCCTTTCCCGTGAAGGCCACACCTTCATGCCACGCCTCCAAGCACCATGCATAGTCAAGGTCTCATTCAGGCAGCAGGGACAGACAGACAAGACAGGGACTGTGGCATGGCATGGGATGACTGGATCATACTGTCTGATAACACCTCACTCTCTGTGACCTACGTTTTATCATATAAGGATTTTCAAGCTCGGTAGGATGTTCCGCAATGTATACAGTCATGTTATTACACAGATGACATAGCGTTGTTGAGTTGATTTATTCTGGATTTCCGAAACTAGTCGATGCTTTGGGTATTTGTTAACTACGAGTGAACTACTTGACTTAATTTGCATTTGTTTAATATGGTTTATTTGCAATTACACAAAAATAAAAACAAATCTACATCGCATTGCATTCACATTGCAAATTATAAATGAATCGCATCTCAAACTCCTAATGTGGTCTGAGACCTCTAAAAGACACAATTGTGTTGACTTAGTGACAGACATAAACTACCAACCTTGGCTGCGTTTTCCAAAAGCATCGTAAGCCAACGTTGATAGTAGCTCCATTGGTAACAATGGTTCTAAGATCAACTTAAGGCTACAATGCTTTTGGGAAACGCAGCCCCGATCTTTTCCGAATTCGTAACTATTTTAGAAGTTGGCTTATTCGCATGAATTCGTAAGGTGGAAATCGTATAAATACGTACGATTATTGAAAAAAGCAACACTGAAGCCCCTCCCCTAACCCCACCCCTAAATTAATATCACTGGTGCTAAACAAAATGTACGAATACAATTGTGTGAATTTATATGAATTAGCCACCATACAGTATTTATTTATCAAGCTGTCGAAGGATTAATCGCAATTTATTGCATCCAGAATAAAAGTCTGTGTTTGCATAATATATGTAAATCAATCCTGAATCATTTGACAGCCTTCATAATAATACATTTAGACATCTATTTTACAATCACAGTCTTGGTGCCTAACTCAATGTCATTTTTAGGTTTGACAGGCATAAAAATAGGCCACATTGAGTAAACTGCTATCACAAAACATCAGTACAGGATGAACTGAATGGCTCTGTTGGTGAGCTAAATCTTGATTGGGTTTCACGGCTAATGACTTGAGAAATTAGTAGGTTAATGGAGACTGCCGAAGGGAAAGTTATTAAAATAAAAATCTGGATTTTTCACTCAGGCGATCGTTCACTGTCATGATACCAGGAAGCTGGCAATCATGCCACACAAGCAATAACTTACTTCCTGTAGGAAAAGGTGCTGCCAGAGAGGAGTCTGGGTGTTGCTCAGGCAGGGGTGCACCCCAAACCTCAGGTTCCTTTGTCACCACTAATTTATGGAGGAGGACGAGACACACAGTCGATGGGGAGCAGAATTAACAACTGTGTGTGACTCAAATAGAGGAAGGAATCGCCATGCAACACATATGCCTATTTCTGTCATATTAGCTAAAACATCTAATTCTTTTAATCTGAAATACTGCAAATGGAATTAAGTGCGATGAATTTAAAGACACACAAACACCGGACAGCATCAATGAATGCTCTATTCTACCGTTCTGTGACGTTACATAAACTGGCATTGCTTATATAAGAATTTGAACAGTGCTTTATAAGTACACATAGCTGAAATATGAGAATGCCTATACGGCAGTCATTGTCTAAGGGTTAAAGTGTAATATTAGTACAGTATATACGCTCTGTGAGTCCCTCGAAAACACATTTATGATATAACGAAGTGAAGTTTTGTTTAAATGAATGAAGTGAACGATAAGCACCCAAAAATCAGGGCTTCATTTGGATTATGAGCAAATATTTAAAATTCAGTGGTACACAACAGATCAACATCCATACAGTAATGTACCTTCACTTGTCTTCTCATCATCATCATCATCATCATCATCATCATCGAAGGCTGTTTCCAGTGGCGGACCAAATAAGGCTGTTGCATCCTCTGGCACTGGAGATTTCTTATTACTGAAATAGAGCAAAAACAAGTCAGATCTATATGACTCATCCAACCAGATGGTCCTCTTTATTAAGTTTCTCTCAAACATTTAGAAATGATACAAACACCAAAAAGCAACAAAGATGCAGTGTTTAAGTGTGTGTATATATGTACCTAGTGGGCTCTGGAGCAGGTGCAGAAGCAGGTGCACGTGTTGGGGAAGAGGCGGGAGCTGGTACAGGCGTCGGAACAGCACGTCTCGGTCGTGCAATTTCTTCACCTGATAAGCAAAGGAAGTTCATGTAGTACAAATACGTAAAGCATACAGTCACATGAATACGCATACCAAAAAACTCTAGAATCAAATGGTTTGTGTGTACTTACTAGGTGTATTTCTCTTTGCCAGACCCTGAAACAAAACAAAAGACTAACATATTTATGTGTCTCAAAGCTCATAACATTTTATCAGTGGTGAGCTGAGAGAAATGCATTGTGGGTGATATATTCAGCTTAATGGTGGCTCAGATTTAGACAGTGCTTGAAATACCCTGTCAATTGGTGTTTTATAATGCGTTATAAAGTGACCAGGAGAGCTCATTTCTATAAATGACTAAATCCTGTTTTTGTTGTGTTTATAGCACATTTAGTAAGTTATAATTTACAGTACTATAATATATAATGTAGTATAAATATAGTAATTATAATGTAGTTATAATACCAAGATACCAAGTATCCTTCATTAAGAAAAAGCAAGCATTTTTGGTTAGACGTTAGATGCTGGTTAGTAAAGTTCATGAGGTAGAACATTTTTAATTCACAAAGGTCTATTATGTATGTAGAAAAGATCAAATGAAGGTCAAAGAAAGTAAAGATGAAACAGATATTTTTTTCTTTAGAACTTCAGAGCTTTAAAGTAGCAATGTGTAGCCTTTAGTGGCATCTAGTGGTGAAGTTGCGAATTGCATCAAACAGCTTACTCCACCCCTCCCTTTCGAAGCACTAAGGTGGCTGACACAGGACTAAAAACTAGGGTTGCACGGTGTACAGGTGCTACGGTAGCATCACGATGCAAAAGCTTCAAAATACCTGCGATACCACTCTATTTTTCAAATGGAGTGCCGCAAGGAATTGTTTTTTTTACTTCACAAAATTACTTTTTGATGTGCTTCTTATCTCTATCCGTGTTTTGAAAGACTCGTGCAAGATAATGATTAAGTGATTTATTCTTCAAGTCACTTGCTTCCTTCTTGAATAAATCAGCCGTGACTCAGTAAAATATTGCCGCCACCTACTGGCTATTATAGTTTTCATTTAAAGCAATCCTAGCATCTCCCTTTATAAACATTGCTGTATAAATTAAATTTCTCGAACACTTGCATTCGTTTCCAACGTAACAAATGTTCTGGTGTACTATAGTATTAACTCATTCCCCGCCAGCCTTTTAAAAAAAATGTTGCCAGCCTACGCCAGCGTTTTTGAACATTTTCACCCAAATTTAATTGCTCACAGTAAATTTTCGGTAAAGCATATATGGACAAACAATATGTCAAATGAAAGAATAGAGTCTCAGCTTTTAAACAAAAGAAACCGTATTCTTCTATCTTCATTTGTTCGTTTTTTATCACTCCGTAGATGTGGGTAGTCTTTGATTTTAGATGATTTTTAGTCTTACCATAGTAAATATTACCATAGTATAGAATACTTCAGTATTTGTTATTATTTTTAACCCATTTCTATAGCTAATAATACTTAACATTGTTCACTATAGTAAATGCAAAATGTTTCATTTAAATCGGTGTATATTCAGAAAATGTAATTTATTAAATAGAATATTAAATATTAAAATAGATTTTAAGTATGAACATGACACAGCACCGGGATACCACTTGGTTCGCGATACTTTGGCTGCTTGTGCTTCTTGCCAAAGGAAATAACATATTTAAGAAACACGCTCTGTAGAGCAGCATTTTCCTTAGGGTTACTGTAGAAACAAAATGGCGAATTAGATCCAAGGGGCCTGCAGTGTTACTGGATAGAATTAACTCATTCTAATGTAATAAAAACATAACGCTTCATTGTGTAAGGTCTTTATACATACATAGTTAAGTATATTTTATTGCATTTCTGTAAGTAGATCCTCCAAAAATTTATAAATACTCCCTATATACCCAACACAGTTACAAACACTTAAAATATCAACATTGATAAACCATCTTGGGAACTGTTCTAAGAATAAACTGTTAGATTCATTTCATTTAGATTTTATGTACTTTCTGACACCAGGAAAAAGAGGTTAAATCGCAAACTTGCCAGACAAAATAGATTAACATTTTGTGAACAAGTTAAATCTAAAATAATCCAATTTACATGGAAATAGAAAATTTTGGCACTAAAAAGAATTTGCAGTGATTCACACAAATTCACAATACAGTAAAGGACTATTTTAATGCATTGAGGGGCTGGTGAACACACGTTTGTTCACTAAAGAACCATGCACAAAAAACGTTTACCGAATCTGTCTCTAAGGTTGTTTTCACACCTAGTTCGTTTGAGCCCTCCAAACGCTCTTAGAGTAGTTCAGCGTGTATATGGGAACAGTCCAAATAATCTCAGACCCCCCTAACAGGTCCCAAAAGAGAACCGTACCCAGACCTCCTCTGGAGGTTCGTTTGTGGGTAAGTTTGTGGTTCAGTTTCTTTGTGACATGTGAAAGTAATAAAGTTTCAGTCCGCTTTGCAATTCGTTTCGACATGTGTACCTGGAGGCTTGCCGTACATGCAGCTGTGAGCTTTGTAGTGCACGTAAAACAAAATTAAAAACAATCTACATTTGTTAACTTAACAACGGTACTTAACAGTCAGCATATAATTGTGACGTTCTATTCTTTCACATGTTCTTGATTAGAAAATCAAGCATATTTACATGGTCAGGCTAAAGTCAACTCGCCTCTTACTTCGTTCGTCTATTAATAATGAAAAAGGGAAAAAAGCTGCACTTGCCGCAGACACTGCAGGCTCAGATAAACAGTGCGCTTAAAGTGAACTGGGTTTGGTTCATTTAAAACAAATTATATGTGAAAGCACCCCAAATTCCTAAAACTATTCCAGAAAAAGACAGTTTAAAATAAAAGCAGGGCACAGAAACTGGATGGAGACTAGTAAGCACCAAAGAAAACAAACATACTGTAACTGGTAAATGGCACTTACCGGGCTACGCCTCTGTGACCAGCAAAAAGGAAGAGAGAAGAGACACCTGGTCAGAAAGTGACAAATCAGTAATATAGACTTTAATCCAGACAACCCTCTGTTCCTAAACTGCATAACGCTACTGCATTAGACCCCACATTTACCTTCACGTACCTGTAATGAATTTGCTTGTCTAGATTTGACAAAAAAGCTGCTTATCTTTAACTTGATTTTTGCTACTGATTAGTGTCATAATAAAGGCAACATCTCTAAAACACTATATAATTATATTTGCTTGTGTAATTTCATCTTTGCAGCTGTGCAGTGTTTCCTGGGACAGCATCAGATGATGTAAGAACAGAAAAAATGTACCACAATAAAGCGATTTTCAAAAGTAAAGTCATGAGGATATGTATTACTTGTTCAATGCTTCTGGTTGGGTATCGGGTCTAGAATTTTGTCTTAGTCTGACCATGGTGTTTGGGTGGTTAAATGGGTCAGCTAGCTGGAAATTTCAGCCCAACTAGTTGACAAATGAAAAAACCTTCCAAAATCAGCAAACCGACTTACACTAGTTTAAGACTAGTTTGTTTTTCAGCAGGGTATCACTTTAGGACAGAACACTGAGTTGAGAATAGAATCCCGGATGACCTGCACTCTACCCACTCCAGTACAACATCACTCCATTTGATTTTCCTCCCACATAGCTGGATTAAGTCCAGGACTTCAGGAATAAAATGGGCTGCAAGCAATGAGGGTGCTGTATAGGCTTTTGCCATAGTCACAAAAGTATTACCACCAATCAGAGGCATGAATGGACAAGTAAAACTAATGGTATAATAAATAATAAAATATGTCAAAGGTACAAACCAAAAAAATGCATGACAGAACATTCAGAACATTGTAAAAACAACCACGTCCATGCATTAACAGCACACCCTACTATAGACGTGTCTATGTTTACAAAGATGCATGGTCTGATATTTCACAAAAGTAGGAGTTTCAATATCCAGTGCAGTAGTTCCCAACCTAAATCTTATGTACCACCGCTGCCTCTCTGGTGGGCTTATGTACCCCTTCATCGTCCCCACACAAAAATGTGTTCATTTTATACTCATTTTACTGCATATACTTTCTATAAATAGCATCTATATTCTGCTAACAACAAAAATGTATAAAACGTGCACAGCATTCCTTAAATTTCAACTGTAAAACATAAATCAATCATTATTTGTTATTTCAACACCCATATTAGACTGTGTTATAGGTTTAACAAAACAAATACAACTTTTTCAAGTGTTCTTACTGGTTGGGAATCACTGCACCGGTCTATGCTTAAAGGGATACTCCACCAAAAAATGTATATTCTGTCATGAATTACTCACCCTCAAATTGTGCCAAACCTGTATACATTTCTTTGTTTTGACGAAAGATATTTGGAAAATGTTAGCAACTGACATTTCTGGGATAGTTAAAAATGGTGGTTAAAGGTGTCTCAGAACTGTCTGTTTTCCTTAATTCTTCTAAATATCTTCTTTTGTGATTAACAGAACAAATATATACAATAATTTTCCCTCTATGGTAGTCAATGGTGCCCCAGAAATCTCAGTAGCTAACATTCATCCATATATCTTTCTTTGTGTAGATAAGAACAAAGAAATTCACACAGGTTTGGAACAACTTGAGGGCAGTGCTCGCAGTGGGGAAAAAAATGTTTAGGTACTCTTGTGCACGTTGCCATTTGCTAATTATTACCACATTTGAAATATCTTGAAGGAAAAAACAGTATTTGGACTTTTTTTACCAAATAAACAATTTAGTAATTTAGTAACTCATAAATATGAATTGCCAAACATGGATAAGCACAGGCTGTATTCATTTGATTACATAAGTTTAGATTCTGAAATTATAGCATAGCGTCTGGTGTTTTCCGATTGGCTGTGTTTTGTGATGTTTTGTTGCGTCCCGCCCGTTTTTCATCTTCGGTTTAGACAGTCAAATTGCATATCGCAGGAATCTCATCGCATCATGTTTGGTCAGGAAATAGTGTAATAAATGGTTTTAGAACATTTTGGCGATTCGATTCTTATTTATATGGTGTGAATTCGAATCAATTTCGATGTGATATCGATTAGTTATCAGTATTTCGTTTAAAATATTAGTTTTGTAGACATGGAATCCATATTTAAATATATAGGCTGGTAACTGAAAACCCCCTCCACCGCGAAATTAGTTGAATACACATTCACGTTAATAGCCCACACAATTGTTTTGATATACGTTTTACTTCTGCTTTGAGTTACCAAACATTACTTGATAAAAAAACAGCGCATCAGTGAAATCATGAACATCTTGAAATTCATGAACAACTTGAAACATGTTTAAGAAATAAAACAGATTTTAAAATTCAATTTAATTAATGCCGCCATCCACGAGAGGCGAAATACAGATAATATTTCCCGAATCGATATTGTTTGTTTAAATTGAAAATTAAAATTCGATTAAAATCGAATAATCAATATTTTTTACCCAGCCCTAGTGTTGTATGGTATACACTTATATTTTATGTTGTTAGGCATTTCAAGATGAATACACATTACATTATGTGACAAACCACCTAAGTTTACATTTAAAGTTCGCAAAAAAGTCAAGTAGTTTGCATCTCTGAAATCTTATTTTAAAACCGTTCGCGTTGTTATGTTTGCCTTTTCACACCTCACTACACAGCCACAGTCATTAGTGCACGCCTGCAGACTGTTTTCTTCAATTTGATTGGCTGAACGTTATTTCTTCTTTAGTATGATTGGCTGAACTGCTGCTTGGCCTCTGTATGGAATTCTGTAAACCCTGTTTGATTGGCCAATATGTTGAAATTGGGTAGCTCCGTGCTTAAAAGCGTAATGGCTAATGCTAACGCTGGGGCTCTACACATTCAATTACACTTTGACTCGGAGTGATTAAAGTAGAGAAGTACCGGCGCTTACCGGCCCACTTCAAGCACTGTTTGAGGGTGAGTAAATGATGACATAATTTTTTTTGGGGTAGACTAACCCTTAAAACACCAAAAGGAACCGTAGATCACTTCACAATTGCACATCAAACACTACTCATGCGTTCATCATCATGACGAAAGAGGAATGCAGGAAGACAGCATTTGAAATGAGGAGGACATAGTATAAATAGCTTACCGGACTATTCCTCTAAAACAGGCAGCATCAATGAGGATAAAAGTCAGGCAGAGGGACACAAGGACAGGAAGCATAATCTACATTAGTATAGGTCTGATAAGCATCCACAAACACAAGATGACAAGTGAATTTTAAAGGAATGATAAAGTGACTACTACATAGACTACTGTATGATGCAACACTGAGGAAAATGCTTTAGCAATTGGTCTACGAGATATCACCCCCAGCACATAATAAACATTAGCTAGATCAGTCGATGGTGACAAAAGATCAAGATATCAATGTGTGAACTTAATAAATAACTTTTATTGTCATACAAGTGAATGCCCCTGGCTACATAATATCATAGATCATTATTACACGGCTCGTTTGAAGGCTTGATTCTGTTTGGCCAGTCGCGACATTTGCAGTTTCGTTATTCCCAGATAACAACCGCTCAAAACTAATAACACACGGTACCCTGATGAAGCAAGTCATTTTGGCAGGTTATTTTGACAGATTAAATAAAAATACAGTTATGTCTTTCGATAACATACTGTATATGACATTATATTTACAAATGATTAAACCAAATTGCCTGATCATGACATTTGAACCTCGTTTCTTATCTTAAAACTGAAAGTAAACGGCTTTTCCTTGGGGAAGGTCTGCCTTCGTTTAAATTAGCTAGTCAAATATTTCAAATTCACATTTCATGTTATAAGCGGGATAATGTACAAGCAGCCGGCTGTTATCGCAAAATAAGCCCCTTCATTGTTATACAAGATGTGTGATATGATCACACTGTCGGGGCTTATTTCTGCGAAAACAACCAGCTGCCTGTACATTATCCCTCATATAACAAATCTTCAATAGGCTACATTGCTAATGAACATGTTAACCAAAGCTGAGAGTATATTTTTTATATTTTGACTATTTTTAATACATATATTTACATATATGTTTTTACTCTGAAACACCTCAAAAGAGGTTTTGTTTTCATATAAAAATGTGTTAATTGTCATTGTGAGCGAGACAAGTCGCAGAGTGAGAAAATTACAAAATCTTTATTGTTTGATCGATTTCTTTAAAATATATCCACCTAGCTTATCTAACAAAAAAGCACCACAAAACACTGTCTAAATTCAGCCACAAAATAAAAAAGAAGACAGACAGGGCACACAGTGTTTCCCGACAGCCTTGTTAACTCCTGTTGGACGACGGCCCATTACAGGAAGCTTAATAAAGAAGCAAAACATATAAATAAAACATGAGCACCATCTGGAACCCAGCACCTGGTCGAAAGGTGTGCTAAAATAAGAAACCATGTGTCTTTGTGTTGTTTTCCCTCCACCATCATGTCTTTCTCCTTGCTTTTTGGATTGCGGGAAGTCTTGGCCATCCAGAAATAAGTGATGTACAGTAAAAACATTCAGTACAATGTACAAATAATCACTCTTCTCTGACACAATAATAGAGTGCAGATTTTACAGTGTGTGTTGTTCAACCTTTGCTCCCACTTTCTTCTGAAGAGCATTTATGGCTAATCCATCGCCATGGTAACACACGTACGCACAGGTTGCCATAGCACAGGATGGGCATGTGACTGATGTTTAATTCATGAGTAAGGAATGTCTGGGATTCCAGCGTACTAGACATAGAGGACTTTAGTCACTGAGGTCATAATGAGTTTAACGCTTATGCACTTATAAAGCATAATATGCAGATACAATCCTACATAGTTCTTTTTACAGGTAACATCGCTATGTACATGTTATGAAATGTACACTTTAATACAAAATGTTCTATATATTTTGTTTTATATTAATATTATATTTCCTATTACGATTACTTTAATATAATTACTTACGGAATTACGGAAAGATAGTTACTTTGTATCAGCTAAAAACCAATCTGGGCACTAATTGATTTAAGAAACAAGACGGGGCCCGATAAACCCTGGTCGCTCTAGGTCAGGTCAGATTGTCCTCAGATTTTTTTTTCAATAGGTTGATAGATAAGAAGCATATGCCAAAAAGCATATTGACAAGGTTTTCTCTGTGTGTGAATAATTTAAAGTGTAAGTTCTTCATGTGACACGCTGTGACCTGAATGCCTGTGCTCTGTGTTGCTGCTTACTACACCGTGCAGTGACGTTTCTATGCCCAGTTTCCAAGTTGAATTATTGACAGACAAGTGACGTTCCAGTGTGACTCTATCTCAGTTTCCTCATTCTTTTAATTTAGAAAAGATACTACATACCATACCTTTGTTAACTTCCATCTGTCTGATGGAATGACCTCCATCAGACAGACTTCAGTAAAAAGTTCCCAGGCCAATATGGAACTTCATCTTATATTAGTTAATGTTATGTGTTGGGTTTAAAAAGCTGTTTTGCACATAAAACAGGGGAGTACCGTGGTATTTATACACCATGGTATTTCTCTCTGATACTTCTGCTATACAATGGTACATGGTAAGGTTTCGAGATCAGTCTTCAGACATGTGCTCATTCCAGGATCTCTTTGGAATCTCTAATGTAAATGCACTGTAAAGACTAATTTAAAGCACACTAATGTCTTGATCCAAGATGGCGCATAGCATGGCAGCCGTATTGCTTGCTCGGAACAAACTTTGCAGTTTTTTGAATGGGCAATTCCAGCGTTATGGACGTGACATTTTGCGTAATGGACGTGACGTAAAACTGCTCAGAGTATGCATTTGTTACGATTATATTGAAGCATCTGTTTATATTTTACTGAACCTTTGTTGATAGAGTCTAAAGGTCTAAAAATTTCTGTTTATGAAAAAAAATTATATTTAAAAAGGGAAATAAACATGTGTTATGGATGTGACAAAAAAGGACGCGTTTTTGGGAGACGATAAACTTTGTAGGATTTCTATAAAATAAAATGCTAAAATCTTCAAGACGAGCGCACTTCATGGTGGCTTAGAAACAGCAGACACCACAAAGCGCAAGCTCCCGAGCGTTTTTATTAGTTGTGAAAAGGTTGATTCTGACACATTAAAGGATGTCTATGGCTTAAGCCCCGATACTCCAGTCACCCTAGAGCTGCCCCAGAGCTGCCCCTTTCAACATGTGACAACCTGATATATCAACCACACCACAAGCCTTGAATCCACTTGTGACTTTAGAGCCATAGCTGGATCTGGATATACAGTATACTGCCTTGTATGATTTGTCATTCAGTGGCTCTATTATTGTCGTGATAAGGAAGTTAACAAAAACCTAATTGCACTTACTCCATTATACAAGCCTTCTAATAATATCTGTATCAGTGCAACAGGCTCTTTCTTACAAATCTGAAACACTGTGTCCATGATTAGCATATAAGGTTTCCTAAATCACTTGTGAATGCTTCTGTCAACTCATAGCGGATGATCTTGTCCAACAGATCAGACATACTTTTAAACTTGTGACAGACACATTACCTACAAAAAGTACAGTCTACCAAATAGTTTTTTTAAGGCAGTGCCACCACGGTACACAAATATTCCATTACATGATACCACGGTGTTGCCATTTAATACCATTACAGTACCATGTAACCCCCATAGCACTGTACATATACAAAAATACAAGCACATTGGATATGCAACACCAGTGGCAGATGATGATTAAGGCCCTGTCTGAAATTGCACACCTGATGTGGCTGTAGACCCAGAGGACTGATTAGCGATATGGTCACATTTAGGACAGGGCCAAAGAAAGAATGCTGGGGGAAATCTCATCATAAGCTAAGGATGCATTGGTAATATTGGCTGGACTCACCAGAGGCGAAGGAGACAGAGCTATGTTGCCTATGGAGGCTTTTAATTCATCTACCGATGGGGCTGCGATGCTAGCATCTGGTGGCAGCGGTTTGATCTTGATCTTAAACCTTCTGCGGTGGTCTTCATCTTCTTCAGACTCACTAGAGGAGAAAAAGTGACTCTTCTCTTTTGGAGCTGGTGCAGGGCTGTTAAGGGGTCACTTGTAAGGGGCATGGTTCCAAAACTGGCATGACTCCAAAGACTTTAGTCAGGTAGGACAACATATTTAATTTTATGTAAATGAAAAGAAGGTTGTGTCTAGTCATCTACAAAACATGGCAGTGCACTTAAAACTTCACAGGGTCATGAAAAAATTCACAATTCGTGCCTCAGTTGAAGGATATCTCCCTCGTCTTCTTCTGGCCTTGTGCTATATCCTTCTTCATCAACCTCAGGAGAATTCTACAAACATATACTTATCTCAGTCTGGGTGGTACTACACAGATTAAATAAAGTGGCGACTATCAACGTATGAAAAACTGTACACTTGTGATTCAATGAGATTATCGGCATCTGAATATATGTACTTACATATCTGTCCCAGTCAATCTCCCCATAGAAGCCGTTTGGAGCCCCATTGGTCTTTTTCTGTGACTGAGCAAATGAAAGGAGAACTTTAGCGATATCAGTCAGACTCCGTGATATTCACATTAGGTGAAGGTTTGTCCTGTTTGAAGGTGCCACTAGTGGAATCTACAAGTGCTTAGTGGGAATTTGGGTCTAGCTTTAGACCTTCATCTGGATGACTATGCCATTTCTACTGTACAATATGTTCAGTACCGATTCAATCTCTTGGGGCTCCTGTTTCACCGTCATCCATCATACAAAGGATGAATAAAAACATAATATAAATTATTACACGTTTTACGCCTGGCAAACTCAATTTTTCAATCCATATATCTCTTAATAAAACCGATAAAGACAAACTAAAAGAGTACAACAGAAAAATGTCATATGATATGTTTTCTATATAGTGTGTTTTCAGTGTATAGTGCATTGCGCCAAACATTATTTTAAATTCCAAAACACAAATAAAAAAAAAAATATTTTTAGACATTAAGAGGTACTTACTCCTCCCTCTCTGTCTGGTGACCCCCTAAAAGATGAAGAAAACAAAACAGATAGACAAAGAGAGATAATCAAATAGGTCTTTAATACCCACTTAATATGCAAACCTCACTTTCTCTTAACTCAAGTACAGAAGCAATTTGCCGGGCATCGCTCTGTCGCACAGAAACACCTGTGGGTTGGGCCTCAAACAGACATCATCTATTCATCCGCTTCAAACGCTGAGGCAGGAAATAAAGAATCTTATTGAGGAAGCAGCAAATGCTCCAGTGTGTTAATGAAAACTCAATGTGAATGTCACAGCCCTGCCACTAGTTAAAGGAGGGGGGGTTAAGCAGCTTACAGCGGCGACATGAAATGATGTATCCGAGTCGATCTGATGTGACACTTTATATTTGCTCTGATGTGGATGGAGGAGCCAGACAGTCAGATGTGATAAGTCTGTTGTCACACACTGCCAAAAATATTTTTTGAGATCAGTGATTTTATCTTATTGTTTGACAGACTTGTTTTTTAGGAAAATTAATAAAATCTACATGATAATAAGTTAATTTTCCCTCAATGAACTTGAATTTATTTCCTATTGGCAAAAATTGGCAAAAATTGGCTAATATGTTTTTCTTTAAAAATATTCGAAAATATGTACAGTATATAGTAGAATCCAAACACTTTGATTGAATAAATAGATTTAAGTTGGAAAAAATCAGTAATCTGTTAGCTAAACAGTAATGTTATAGAAGTAAAAACCAAAGGGCCTTTATTTGACTTTAATTGTGGTATACAGAATAAAATATTTAAACGTACGCAGAGTCAGTGTCCTTTTCTTTCTTCCGTATCCCGAAAGCCTTCCTGGTGCGTTTTTTCAATCCTGTGGTTTTGGAAAAGACAAACACAGAGTTACAAACACAAACAACACAACCTTATAGACCATCTGTTCATCAACCCTACAGACCAACTGTTTGCTCTAACTGTTTATGTGAGTCTGGATGCCTGTGTGTGTATAGGTGTGGGTGGATGTGTGCATATTTAAAACACTTTATGTCCAGAGTTCTATGAAATTTAAAGGGGTTATATGGCACAAATATGAGTTTTTATGTGTCTTTGGTGTGTTATAAGTTGGCCGTGCATGTATTAGACACGTAAAATTGCAGAAATGAAAGTGTCGGGAACTTAAGATGCATTCTTTCTAAAAGCGAATGCTCATCCAGACCTGCCTGAAACGCCTCGTGTAACCACACCCTACAAATCTACGTCAGTTCGTGGAATGATTTGACCAAGACTGCCCAAATGTATATGCAAGTAAGGTGGGCGTACCTGTCAGTACAATTACTTTGGAACCTGATGTTTCAAATATAGTAAGAGGCATTACATTTCCGTCACACACTTGCAGTATTCATACAATCACTGCGCACTGGTTAACTGGCCAATCATAGCAGACCTCGCTTTTCAGAGCGACACAGCGGAAGATGGCTTTTTATTCCCTTTGGTGAGTAATTCCTTTATTTAAAAAAGGTGAAAATCTATATTGCCAATGAACAGCAGGTATACACCAACACATTCTCACAGCAACATGTAAAAAATTGTTACAATGTGGCAAATTTATATGAATTTGTACGATCTCATTCGTACATTTTAAAAACAATTGAATTTTGGGCCAGAGACGTTAGGGGCGGGATTAGGGTGGTTCTTCAGTATTGCTTTTTTTCTAGTAATCATGCATTTTTGTACGATTCACAATGTACAAATTCATACAAACAAGCAACGTCGTAAAATAGTATTCCCGTGAGATTAGGCAGTTCATTTTGTAACATAGAGTGAAGTACCATGTGACAAAATGTCCCGTCATAGGGTATTAAAGGTGTGTTAAATCAGATATATTTTATGTTTATTACAGATATGAATCTATGCCGAAGTTACCATGGCAAAAACTACATCCTTGAGACATATTCTTTGGAGTAAAATAATGTGACAACCAGCCAAAATCACCTCTATAATTCATAGTTAAATCATCTAGACATCCTAGTTAATACCAATAAAGTCCCTTGGACACGAGTATTATTGGGCTGCAGGGACCCAGCAGACACGGAATCAATAAAGCCTCTGCAGCGACCGTCAGCTTCAACATGGTGGATAACATTATTGATCTTCACTAAATATTTCCTAACACAGCCTTGCAGAATGCAATTCACTCTTTGTTTTTCCACATTTTTTCATTTCTTGTACGACTACACTACTCTTCATCAGCTATTCAAAAGATCTGGCAGGATAAGCAAAAAAAATCTGTGCTGGAGTGCTTCATACATTTATATACATATCTACAGAAATTAAAGTGTTGGAAAATGTTGGGAAATCTCAATTATGAAGTTGTATGAACTTTTCTGTTGTTTTTACACAAGAGATTAAACAAGTCAGAGCAAATCATGACTTAAAAATGGACCTATCCA
The DNA here is from genome assembly GCF_015846415.1 of Triplophysa dalaica. Classification (NCBI taxonomy): domain Eukaryota; kingdom Metazoa; phylum Chordata; class Actinopteri; order Cypriniformes; family Nemacheilidae; genus Triplophysa; species Triplophysa dalaica. The sequence continues at coordinate 18,498,039 of NC_079547.1, read as the reverse complement.
CGCAATAATTATAAGTCACTTGAGCAAGATGCTTTTCACAACAATCTTATTTGACAGCAGAAAGCAGATCTGTTTGTAGCTTATATTAGACTGGCCTCCGATATAAAAAGTAGCAAGGTCTTGGGTAGTGGTCAACCGATGGAGATTAAATTTTCGCTGATGTCGATACTAATATGGGATGATTACAGTCAATATAATCAACACCTACTTTTTGTACACAATACACATCTAGACATCTTTCTCAAAACAAGTCTTGCATTGTTGTTTTTGACTTTCTGATAGCATTTAAAAGTGCTTTACCTAATCAGAATCTCCTTGTATGTGTGGTTTGAAAAGCCCTTGTTATTATACAGAGGCAATCCTTTCTGAGTGGATAGATTAGTGTTTATTTTCAGAGAGCTCTTGTTAAAGGTTAGCTGTAATTGAGATTGTTTGTAATTAGTAATCAGTTTGTTTATTTTATAATATGCAGCAAATAACTGTTTACCCCGCTGCAATGCTGGAGGCTCACGGGGCATTTACAAATCAGCTACATTGTTCCATAAGATTTTTGTGGTAGAAATCATGCTGGACTTTTAATGTTGAGTTAGAGTAGTTGTAATGTTGTGGTTGCCTGTTCTGGTCAGGATGCAAAAAACAGAAACCCTTACCCTGCATTCACAAGGGGCGTTAGAATCAACGCTTGACAGAGGGCGAGTCTAAAGTGAAGCTGATACTTTTTCAATTTTCAACTTCTGCCGCGAGCAACGGCAGAGACGCGACGACGACGGACCCACAATTCAGTTCGGCAACGTATGGCGTCACCCATTCAAAGTAAAGGAGAAGGGTTAGCGCTGATGCCCCCTGTGAATGTACCGTTACAATAAAACACTGGGGTGGTACTATTGTAAATTGATGGTTTCAAAGATGGTACTTTGATAACTTATTGCATACACAATTCATGTATATTATTGTATGGCATTTGCAAGGTACACAAAGTGCTTGCAAGAATATCATGGCAATATCATAACAACAGGAAGGATAGATATAAAGGGAATACCATGATAAATGTGGTACTTTAAATTCATCTTTTGCTACTCACGTCAGTAGTAGTTTTAAAGTAGCACAACTGCATCATTCTTGGTTCACATGGATGAAACTTTTAAGCTTTGAATTTAAATCCCGACACATCGTCATTTCAACTAAACCCACATACTGTTAGAGAAGATTACAGTCTCTGAACTAACCTCAATGGTCCACATCCTACAGAAACAAACCCATATGAGGTGGCTTGTGGCATTGTGTGAAAATGACAGCGCTAACCATCCAAGGAAGCCACTTAACCAAACAGGAAAAAGGTAGAGATTTTTGATAGATATAACAATGAAATACTGATAGATGATATTTAGGGGTTTAGAGACTGGGCAAAAACAGGGGAAAAAGAGATTGCAAATTAATTTATTTAACATTAATGTAAAGTAATTTACGACGATGTCAAAAGGGTACAAAAGCAAGAACGTATAAGCAGATGGACTGACTTTTAATAGAAAATGGATTATGCTTTTATACCTTTTATATTTTAAGTAATCGTATATACGTTATTTTTCCTTTGATTTTCCCTAAGATGTCAACCAATCACCAGAACGGGACGAATAGGCCTTTTCTACAGGTCAGGTGAAGAATGTCCGGCATCTATTGTCAAAACCAACACAACAAAGCTAATGCGACACAAAATTGTTTTGGAAGACTTAAACATATGAATGATGTAACCCCATAAAGTGATAAAACTTTATAAACATGACTTTATTCAATTTTTTAACAGTTCCCAAAAGGTCTATAACTTTTTGGCACTCGGTCTAATATTCTATTATTCAATGCTATGAAATGTATACATTTTATGTCAAATCCCATCGGGGCCAATGTAAATATAACCACAAACAAATAAATGACATTCTGCCTCAAGAAAAACCATCCTTTCACTGCAATTCCACAAACAAGAGCCTCTCCATCAAAAACACAAATCATAAACATCTGCAACTGAAGAGCAAAAACCATTAAACATGGTAGGACCCAGTTCCAACTGGCATTCAGAAGATCAAGAAAAAACAAGAAATACAAAGATCAATCCGTCTGGTTTTTTAATTCTAATACATCATTGCAAGAAGCAGCATGGCACATTTACTTAAGCAGGGATTAATGCTTAACAATCAGTTCATCTGGAGAGAGACAAGCCATCAGACTGGGAGAAGAGATCAGAGAACAAGCATTAATCTAACTGTTTGTCTAAAGATCCTCACAGATGCAATGACCCGCAAAATGTTCCCTGGAAACGCAAGCATGGTGATTCGATCTTCAACTAAGAAATTCATTAACAGTGATTACAATATTAAAACAGATGTACAGATCTTGGGGTTCATGGAAAAACTATTATTAAATATATAAACAAATGGGTTCACGTCTGGGCATCTTGGCATTGATAATTCCTGTCCTAAACCAGCAGGTAAGTTGAGTAAAAAATGACTATTTATTATTTACTATTATGTTGTCCACATAGATCAAACATTTCTTTGCCATTTGCTTTAATAATCAGTTCTGCACCACTATCTAAACAAACGGTTGTTCCTAGGTAAAAAACACACATTTCATAGTCCTAAAAGTATCAAACTACAACGTTGGCAAAAGAACCGTTGGAAGATATTACACTAATAGCTTGTGGCTAGACTAAGCTTGGCCAGTGATGTTACCAGAGAAAACTATTACCCAAAGGCTACCCCTTTAAGCTGTTTACAAGCATAAATACGGTTGCCAGGCTTGGCTCTAAACATGCTTTCAAAATATGCATTATGCATTTTTTCACAATGCCAACCTGCATAATTGATATGTCAATGGTCAGTTCTTGGTTGAGTTGTACTGAATAAACTTCTCATAAAAGATTAATGTGGTTTCCTCACAAAAAACTAAAACTATAAAGTAAACCCAAAACTAACAATCACTAAATCTTTCATCACAAAATTTTTGCCAGGACATGTATTATCTCTTCCCAACCGACAGAACCTGTTCCTAGATTTCTAGAAAATCACTAAAGCTAAATTTAGCAAAATGACCTGGATTATTTCACATGAGGGACAAGCAGCGCACTCTTGGAAAAGTTAATCAAAATTGCCATTCCAACAATAGGAATAATGTGGAAACCAAAGTGACATTACAGTTCTATGGGAATTTTACCTGGAAACATCACTCAACGACACATATTCCAAAATTCAATACATGTCCTAACAAAAACAAAATGATCAATTAAACATAATGCAGTTATTAACATACAACAGACAAGATAAGCTATGATTCCCTTGTAGGAGACAGACAAGCACTCAACAGTGGAATGTAAATCTCATGTTATCTGAAAACCTCTTCAGAAATCCACTTTGGTTTGACTGTTTTATGAAGTGGCTTACTGAAATGTCATAATGATAATGCTTTCCATGAGTTCCTTTATTCGCGACCGAACGATCTGCCCAGTCACGTTGCATAGTCTCACTATGACTAACAAACACTAAACCTGGCTAACTCATTTGGCTAAAAGAATGGTGGAATAGGCTTTTTTAAACATGGTTATGGAAATCCACCAACAGTCACGCCGGATAATTGAATATGTACTAAACGTTAAACACCTTCTGCTCCTGCACATGAAAAAAAACATTGACAAATGCTGCACAGCATGATGTACTTTTATCTACAAATGTATGCACAACATGTACACAATATAGTGTAATGCAAGATAATGGAATATCTTATTTTGAGATATCTTATGCTCCATCCAGGGTGTATCCTGCCTTGATGCCGGATGACTCCTGAGATAGGCACAGGCTCCCCGTGACCCGAGGTAGTTCGGATAAGCGATAGAAAATGGAACGGAATGGAGATATCTTATGTTACGTTTAATTCCACATTTTTTGTTAATATTGGTTTTAAAAACACAGTTTTTTAGTTTTAAAAGAAAATAAAGTCTATTACCATCCAACTTCTTAAAATACAAGTGGTAAACACCAGACTACAGTGGTTTGAAGGCACTGAATCTGGATCTGCAATGGAGGTCTGGGCATTTTGTGTTAGACTAAAGAGGGAAGCAAAGATCTCGTGCCAGTGTATGACACATGCGCCAAGTCCTTGAGCTGTCTGCCAGTTAAACAACCAATCAAGTGGCTTCGCGTCTTAGTGTCATGCTGATGCCAATCAATCTTAAGATTGGCTATAAAACTGCAGCAAGTGATATCAGACAGAAATGCATATTGACTGATTTCTTTCAAACGGTCATTTACAGTTACTAGGATTTAACAGTCCTATCAAAACCACACTTGGATGACTTAATCCTGTTGACTGCTGGCTTCTTCTGCCAAATAATCTATGCACATTAAGCACTCTCCACAGCCCTCCTACATGAGAACCCTGTTTATTGAGGACAATATCCACACTGAACTGATTCAATATACTGGCAGTGAATGGATATCCTTTGTTGAAGAAGCAGATGGAGCATCATGAGACACAGAAGCAGATGGAAAGAGAGTCAAAGCACAGTAAACTCTCGAAACAGCTGCTCTTTGGCACCAACAAGACCAAATAACCCAATATCATAAATTGTTTTCATGTTAAAACAATTTACTTTTATGATATTAGTCATTGGAGCATAAGGGAAATTTGTTTATGGCTAATTATGTGTAATTTAGTTTTAAGTCTAATGACAAAGGAAAAATTTGTATTTTGTATTTTCTGTTGTTTGTCAGTTAAGTACGGTTCTCTCTCTTCACTCATGACTTCCATCAGGAAATGGTTTTCTTAAGGAATGTCAGTGGGCTTTTTACATTGGGCTCTATCTTTAATCTTGACTTTTCACATGGGAGTTCCCTTCATCTGGATTTGACTGCGGAAGCAAACCCTGTTTGTGATGGGTTAGGTCCATGTGGACCCAAATTGCTCTTTTCCTCCACCACCCACTGAGAGAAAGCACAGGAAATGATATGAAACCGTCTTCCCTAAACATCTTTAACTCAACAACAACAAAATGACAGTCAGCTATTGCTAGACTGAACTATTATGAAATCGAATTACATCTGTCTGCTTTTTCTAGACGTCTTTTCACTGGAAGGAGTAAGCATAAAACATTTAAAGGAAATGGATAGATGAAATCTTCAATGATAAGTAAATGATGCTTTTGAAAAAATTGATGGGTAAAATATTTGTATTCGTATTCGACATGCATGGTCCACAATCTACAATGAAAATACAATAAGTACTACCGTTCAGTTCCATATTATATGTATATATTATATGCATATTATAAGCATCACAATATGAACTTGTGAAGCGCTTCCAAAGTGCAAACAATTCCTTTTTTGTAAGTGAAAATAGTTCAAATGTAAAATATAAATATTTTCCTTATTTAGAAACAAACTACATATTAGTTTTTAAAAATGACCTCTCCAAGAGATAGATTCTAATGAAAGAATAAATGACTGTGTGAGGCAGGAGAAAGCATCAGAGTGGTTTCTCAAAGGGCTGATTTAGCCCTCTTTATGTCCTTCGCATAAAAGTGCACTTTGGAAAAGTCGGCAGTGTGCATTCTGTACCATTTAAACTACTGAAATGCATGTAGATCAAATCAACAAATTGCAACCAAAATATTATGAATGTGATTTGTTCGTGACCATCATGCAGAATCTGTTCGAACTGGGCTAAGTCTGTGTCTATAGTCTGCAGTTGTGTGTTGTAGTGTGTGGTGTCTAAAGACTCTATTCTTAGGACTCAGTCATGCCCGGTTGTCCAGTTTGTAATGCTACAATACGCCTGTACACAAAGTGAGGTTCATAAAGAAATATTCAGTTTGAATATGACTCATCTGGACTTCACTGTACCTTTGGGATAAACTGGAACTGGAAGAGGGTGAGCCAGACCCTCATCACCCAACATCAGTGTCTGACCTCACAGACGCTTCTGTCTGAATGGGAAAAAATCCCTATGGACACTTGCCTTAAGAAGAGAAGAACCATCTCTCTAAAAAATTCCAAGGGATTTAAACATACAGTATGTATTACAAGCAAATATGGGTGGGGTGGTTAGGTTTTAACATAGTTTGGGTCAAATAGTCTGTGGTAAGATTCTTCTGAATAATTTCATGCTGGAAATGTAAAAACATACATGTGACCCTGGACTACAAAACCAGTCTTATGGGTCAATTTTATGAAATTGAGATTTTTACATGATCTGAAAGCTGAATAAATAAGATGTCTATTGCAGTATGATTTTTTAGAATAGGACAACGTCTGGCTGAGATACAACCGCTTAAAACTCAAGGATCTGAGAGTGCAAAAAAATCAAAATATTGAGAAAATTGCCTTTGACGTTGTTAATCAGGGGCACTGTGGCAGGCCATCCACTCACAAAAATAAAGTTTTTATATATTTAAGGTAGAAAATTTACAAAATATCTTCATGGAACATGATCTTTACTAAATATCCTAATGATTTTTGGCATAAAAGAAAAATTGATAATTTTGACCCATACAATGTATTTTTGGCTTTTAATAAAATTTTTCCCGTGCTACTTAAGACTGGTTTTGTGATCCAGGGTCACATAAAGTCATACACAACTATGGCACTACTTTCCATTTACAATACTTTTTAAGCAAATACATTTGAATTATGCTACATAAATGTCTTAACCAGCTCTCTGCAATATATCATTTTAGTTTTTTTGTCCTCTAGAGTATGTGGACAAGTTGGATATCAGTCTCTAGTACTGCCTTCAGACAAACAACAGTTTCAATCTGAATCTCAAGGAAGCAACACAAAGCCATCCGCTCAGATTCTGCTGATTTGAAAAGCCATTCGCCTTCCAAATTCGGTTTTCCTCTAGCTCTGCTGATGATAAAATCAATGGAGTCTCTTTTGTCTAGAGCAGGGTGTAATGAAACTTAATCAGTATGACTCATCTTTGGGACAGGGACAGGGACAGAGCACGATGGGGTCCACAGGCATTGTTAGTATTTGATTCATCAGAAACCCAGTTTCACATGGAACAGTCCCCACACAAAATGACATATCACTGTTATTGTTATTAAACTCAAATCAACTGCTGTGCTAAGACAATATCTGTATTAAAAAATTGGGACTAAATTGTATTGTAAAAGCTAACAACATGTAGCTAACTATCCTGCTAAAAAAATACTGGAAACTTTAGTTTAAGTGACACTTAAGTGACATAAATATAGTAAATTTTGCTACCCAAAAAACATTTATATTTCCCATAAATGAAATAAAATAGCAAACATACTGAATTAAATAAAAAGTGTTACAATGTAGGTAAATTATTCAAGTACTTTCAGAAAGATTTAATTTGTTCTCAATAATGTTGTGCATGAAGGCTCCAATCACAGCATGATGTCACAATTGTCTGAATTTTAAGAAATATTACTAATATTAAATATTAGTATATTTAATTGGATGATTTATATTATTGGATGATTTAAGGCCAAGACTTTGGAGTTGGAACAAGCCACAATAACCGTTTTAAGTGGTGGAAATATGGACATCTGATAACTTTAACACTAGTAATTTATACTACAGTACGTTACTTTTATGCTAGAAAATATCTTATATACAGTACAATGCAAAAAACACTGGATTTTTTTATAGCTCAGATGGTCTATAAAATAGATATAAAAAAACATTTGGAATAGTAAGACTTCATTTTTTTTCTTATAAATCAAAATTAAAGAATTTATTCGCTTTATTCTAAACTGTGGTATCAGGTGATCATATAACGTTTACTATACAACCTCAACATTTCCTAAAGGTTAGACAACTTTCACTGACTGTTTGTTAAAAAAGGCCCCATTCTTTAAAAAGTATATCAAACCCCTCTCGGTAAAAAAACAACACTATCTCTTCTATTTCTGCTCAAGCTCAGCATTTAATTGTTACGGTGTATGTATCCATTACCTCAAAGATCATCACCTCCATGCCTACCGTCTGTAAGATACAGACCATAGATGAGTCATCTCACAGAGCCGAACACAAGCTAGCCCCAGCCCCAGAAGCACACAAAATTACAGCAGTACATCTACATTTTACCTTTACATTTATGCATTGAGCAGATGCGTTTATCCAAAGCGACTTACATTGTATTTGCACTATACATTTGTTTCCAAGTATTTGCAATCCCTGGGATCGAACTCATGACCTTGGTTTTTCTAGCACCATGCTCTTACCACTGAGCAAGAGGAAAGCTACAGTACATACACTATATGTGACCATATAGATAAAACATCTAGATTAGACCTTTTCAAACATTACATTTACATTACATCTATGCATTTGGCAGATGCTTTTATCCAAAGCTTTGTATCAGAGTATGTGCAATCCCCTGGAATCAAACCCATGACCCTGGTGTTGCTTGCGTTATGCTCTAACCACTGAGCTACAGGAAACATTACACCGTTATTAAATAACATGGACAAAATAAATTTCCTCTACATCTGCCACAGAAATTCTATTATGTACAATAAACATACACTAACACAGTAACCCATTCAGTGCAGTCTTAAATGCGTCATACACACGTCTTGTTGACAGATGTATTTCCTGTTATATTACAGCCAAGGTCCATTCAGAGAGTCTTTAATCTGTCAATCGAGCCACAAAACTAATGCGTTAAATCATCACTCCATAAAGAGCACAAAGCAAGGGAATAAATTGCTTTTCCCTTGAAGGCTTGTCTATTGTTTGCATAACAGGGCACTTTAGGGTTATATAGGCTACAGAAAAAATACAGGTTAAGCAGAGATACTCAAATAAAGACTAGGCTTTTTAGACAGGAAACAAATAAAGGAATTAAATTAATCTGTATAAAAAAACAAATATGATGTATTTATTGTGTTTTCAATCATGTAATCTTAAACAAAGTGAGCAAATATGTCTGGAGCTGTGTCCAAATGACCTTTTTTATTCATACATTCCATTCATTCTGGAATTGACATAAGCTATATAGTATATGGTAAAGAAGTAAAAAAGTCAGCATTGGATGGTTAATGCATAACAAAATAAAATATTGCACAAAATGGCAAGATTGTTTCTGTTCTCACTGAAAGCTCTGTTGTATAAGAATGCCTCTTGGTATTGTGCTGACAACCTTAGTACTACATCACCAAATTCATCCATTAGATATTGAAAATGTCTGAAGAAAGGGTTGAAATGTATTCACTCGCAAAATGACAGCAAGAACATTCGCAAAGACAAAGATATTAATATTAACAAGATTCACCACTGCCCTTACAATGAATGGCGAGGAATGCAACACTTAATAGGGTAGCTCTAGTGACGGAAGAACCGCCTTCCATTGAAATGAGCCAATCGAGCCATGGCAGACTGACGATTCTCTGGGGCGATGCTTTCGTGTGGCCTTGTGCGCATTCCCAGTAGATGAGGCGAATTCGAAAAAGTTGATTTTTAGCGCAATTTATGCTTAGTAAACAAAAGTTATGATACTGTCCATGTCATGTTTAATTTATGATTTAGCAGACGCTTTTATCCAAAGCGACTTACATTGCAATATCATATACATTCATACATAGGTATATGCAATCCCCTGGGATCGAACCCACAATCTTGCGTTGTTGACGCAATGCTCTTACCACTGAGCTACAGGAAAGCTTTTAATTGTTTAATTGTGATTTTTGACAAAATATCTGACTTCCCCTATTCATGTAGATGGGACTTTGAACTTGATATCATGGCTGTCGAGTGGCACGGTTTAAGTCAATGGACTAGATCACCTCTTACCTCCAAATCAGATTTATGTGAAGTAAGTGCAAACAAAGTCTGAGAAACACAGGATCATTCACACGGGATAGTCACAAGCTTCAGCGGTTTAAAGTGTAAGCAGGAAAAGCCTTTATAAATAAACCTAAGCAAATGCTTATAAAAAATGAAGTAAATTAATAAATCATCAAAATCATCAAGTGTTTTGGGATCATACACTTCCTGTCCAGTATAAACAGACCAGCAGAAGGGATGTACTGTAGGGGAGAAGCATGTGTTTAATAGCTTCCTTTATTAAATTAGACATAAAGTGGTATTATATTTCACTTAAAGATGTTTCATGTAGTGCCAAAACAAGTCCATCCAATTGCTGTGAACTTTTCAACCTTCAAACCGGCGGAGGAAAAAGAGGGAAATTTCAAGATAATCCACTCCGACATTGTAAACCGGAAATTATTTGTAAAGTATTTTGCTACTCTGAACCCAGCATTTCCTTTCCCAATACCACAGTACTGAAGATAAAACAAATACATATTACCAACATAACTGAACCATACAACATGCATGACCGTTTGCACTGTTTTTAGTGTTTAGTCTTAAATGATTTCAGAATCAGTCCCTCTGCAGTTAATTTAGACAATCAATGATTTTCTGACACACTTCATTTTATTTCCCATGTCGTAAATTTATTTATATCATTCTGCTGTCTAACTCGTGTTCTTGTGCTGTGACTGGTGGCAAATGAGGAAATAGGGATCTGTTAATCCAGGGTCAAATTAGGCAAACAGTTCTAATCTGGGGATTCTGCTACCACAAACAGACTGAAACACCCACACACAAATAAATAAAACTACCTTTGCAAACACATTCATGCAATGAGCAAGTGTTAAAATCTGTGTAAAGAAGAAACCCCACAAGGTAGAGTTGCTACATTTCTGATGTTGACTTCTGGTGTTCAAATAAACTTCAAGTGCTTTAATACATCAAATTCATCAGTCTTATACACAGTGAGTGAGCGCAGTAAGTATGTGAAAACCTAATGCAGTAGCAAACAACCTTGGTTACAAGTGCATGATATTTCACGCTAAACTATCCACGCAAAAATATCGGCAGCACTAAATCCATGAAATTGCCATTATATATTTTTTTATTAAATTCTGTTTGACTAAGCAAATTAACATACCGTGGCATCACGCATATGCAGTTGTGGTTGGGTCAAACATAATGATGCATCCTCAAATTTTACAGTTATCCGAAGAGTCCATTATTTTCTCATTTTGAGAAGTTGATTTTGGTTCTTTGACCAATCCATTTTTGCCTGCTGAACAAAGGCACTCATTCTTCAAAGCATGCAGTGATTCTGGGGGTGAGAGAGTGTTATCACACTGGACTGAAAGCCCAGTGGACTCTTTTGATGTGCAGGGAGGCGCAGACATTGGGTTCAGACAATCACCTCATAGCACGCAAAGTAGGATTTAAGGGACACTTGTGACCCCAAAGTATTGTTAAATATCTGGGCCTATGTAGTTCACATTAATTAAGTTTGAATTTAAGGACATTTATGATAAACCTTAAACTTGATGTCCACTGCAATATTTGCATCCTGAAATAAAACCATTTTTGAAACCCTAATGTAAATCATCTAACTTCCTCCTCGTACTATCCACATGTAGAGCCTAAACTGCATTCAGTGTGTGTTCTGTTGAATACTGTGTGATGGTGAAAGATGCTCCCAACGTTAGTGGCACTAAAAAAACAAAATCCTCCCACAACCCCTGTTTGGTTTAGCACGGTGGGATATACTGTCCCAGTCTCCGCCCCAGCCACTGCCAAAACAACTGGAAAAGGCTGTCTCACCACAGTACAGTGAGAGGCTTTTTTACATACTGTATGTGTGTGAACCTCCTCCTCTGATATCTAACTTTTTAAGTGTTTATTTGCTTGTAGGGCAGTCCTCTAAGGGATAGTTCACCCTCATGCAGTTCAAAACCTGTATATGACTCTTTCAACTGTGGAACAAAAAATAAGATATTTTGAATATGTCTTAGTGGTTTAGTGTCCACACAAGTGGAAGTCAATGGAAGTCAATGAGGTCCAGTGTTGTTTGGTTATTGAGGTTTTTCAAAATATCTTCTTTTGTGTTCTGCAGAATGAAGTCATAGCTTTGAAAAGACATGAGGGGAAATGAGGAAACCAAACAATTTTGTACAATTTGTCCAAACAATGCCAGGGTTATAGGTTCGATTTCAAGAGAACACACAAATAAATGGTAGAATATGCCAAATGCATAATGTAAATGTTGTTGGCAATTGAAAACGAATAACAAATAATGTCATGCTACTCAAAAGTAAAAATCTGTTTATACTGTACATTGCTGTGCTACTCAGAGTAATTCTGAGGGCATCCTACACAATTTACCAAATAAGCATTAAAGCTACTCATTCCTCAATTTAATAAATTAAGTTAACGTTAAGTAGAACTACATACTGTGCTGGAATTATTATTTTACCACTCCCACATGGCACACGGAGAACTCCAGTAATACAGAATATGGGAAACTATGTCACTCATTTCATCAATGTAAATATAAAATATCTCCCGATATAACATTTTAAAATAAATATTCCGGTGGTTACATAAAATACATGGAGGCAGGAGTATTATCAAAATATAAAATATCATCAAAATAGAACTAAGAAATCTTGTTTTTCCTTTGTATTCCTCACATGAGATCATATATTATATCTTAGATATCTACCTAATAACATCTGTGTATTATCATAGTATACAGCTCTTAACAATCTGTCATTCCACACTTTAAGTATAACCATGCACATGGAGAGATTGTGTGGGGTAGGGTGGGGACAAACCTTCACACTGAAGTACAGGACATACTATCTACCACTGACACTATTTAAGGCAGTCTATACAGTAATCCTTCTATTAAGACAGTATAGTCTGACTCCACCTATACTTGCTAAGGTCACCGCCCTTAATGTCAGCTGATCAGAGTCGTCATATGCATCATGGTTATTCAAAATGTGTGAGAATTATTAATGAACAAAAAAATAACAAACATATTGTTAAAATGTAGTATTTAAAGACGTTTAGACTGCAACCTATGCCACTGAGCTAGCAAACAACATCATTACCTGCATCTTAAAAAGAATAGTTCACATTCAAAATGAGAATTCAGTCATCATTTACTCACCCTGTTGTCATTTTAAACCTTTGTGATTGTCTTTCTTCTGCAAAACACAAAAGAAGATATTTTGAAAAATGTCCCCATTGACTTCTATTGTCCATAAACAAAACCAATGCAAGCCAATGGGGACCAACGGTTTTCTGTTACCAAACATTTTGTTTTAATGTCTTCTTTTGTACTCTTCAAAAGAGAGAAACTCCAACATATTTGAAATGACAACAGGGCGTGTAAATAATGACAGAATTTCATTTTAAAGGTGAACTATCCCTTTAAGACACGATCTGCATGTTCACATTGTAACATTGTGGCACTGTGAAAAAGGGTAATTTGTGTTACATACTCAAGGATCCCAAATGCTCTGATTTTTGGGATCCGTACAACTGATTTACATTGAATGATCTATGCAAATGAAGGGATGGAAAGAGAATAAGAGGATCCAATACTCTCCCTGCCATAAATAATTAGAGAAACGAAAATACCACCATTTACATGGAAATGCAAGTTCTGCAAATCAGAACTGAAACTTAAAATTTTCCACCCAACGCTGTAAGCCTCATCGGAAGGGTGTTTTTCTAAATGTAAACATTTATGTTTGTAACTGTCCATTTAGTGCAAAACATTTACATACTGTACACATACCAGATAAACATTTAGCTACTTTGTATACTTCTGGCAGTGTTCTTCACAAAAGGGAGGTCTAAGTTTAAGTATTGTGTTGACAAATAGGAAGCAGAAGCATTGAGCAGCTTTAAATTGATTCTTAAAACCTAACTAACAGGACTTCTGTCTGAAACCTTCATAGAAAGTCTATGGACTCTCCTCATCATCATAGTGAGTTAAAGCATATTAACTCATTCCTTATTTTTTTCTAAATTCATCAAGGCCACCAGACAGAGTCAGTCATGTTTAGATAGCTTTTGGTTTTCAGGGTGGAGGCATCGTGAGAAAACCACAGGGTGAAGTGGATTATCATCCTATTTTACACCTTCAAGTAATCCATGCACAGCCAACCTAGCTAAGCCTTTGCTAGCCACACTAAGAGATCCACCTCATAACATCTATTTGAAGCTACAGTAACAATCACTTTTTGCTGCCGAGTTGTTACCTAACACCTAAACTGATAAGCTCCGTCACACACACACACAGACGCGCACACACGCACATACATGCACACACACGCACACACATACGATAAAACACAATTATTACAAACATGAATTGTAAAACCCACAATGAGCAAAGGTGACACACCCACAGAAGGATGTACTATAGTGTATTGTAAAATATTATATAAATATATACACAAACAAAAACAAAGCCTGGTATATCATGAAGTAGCCAATGATTAACTTTTTCTAATCTCCACAAAACTCAATTTGCATAACACATGATTTTAACCCTCTAAATCCTGTGTTTTACTCAAGGTCCATCTATAAACACTTAATTTGTTCCATTTGATCCGGTCTGGACATCAAACATGACATCAACCGTCAACACACAAGGCCAGAAAATGGTGATCGGGAGCCTGTGAAATTGAAACTGACATTACTGAGTTTATCTGATCCGGCGGTATAAATAAATGATACGTTCGTGTCAGACCGACAGTTACATAGAAACCTGTATAAAACCTTCGTTTCTCCCTCCAAAACACAGCTGACAGTATCGTCCACATGAACACACACGTTGAATCACATGCATGTCCCTTTAAAAAGGCCTTGAGCGGACACATCGTTAAAACCGAGTGCTGCGTTATAGTATAACGCGTGGGTGTGTGCATTTGTGTGCATTGGTGTGTCAACTCCATATACAAAGAGAATTCTAAGTGGCCAGCTGGGCACATAAGCCGTAACAGCAAAATCCAAATAATCCTTTAGAAAGACAAGCAACGTAATGGGGGGTGAGACAAAAGCACAAAGAAAAATGCAAATATGTCTGCTATTGGCCATTAGAGCATGAATGCGTGTAAATTCTTGAATATACAGTATGCGAAAAATCCACATGTGCGTGTGTTTGTGATCTGTCTTTAAGATCTCCATAACGTCTATATTGAGAAGAATGATATGCAAGTTACCGGAATGTCAAGCCACTCAAAATAGCCGGCCAGCTTATGGCATTTAAAGCCAGCACATGCCGGGCCGCCTGCAATGACAAGCAAACAGTAGGCACAGAGACTAATAAGATAAAAATAGACCAAGCCCTTACCTTCCATCATGATTGCAGATTTGCATTCCTCTATCTCCAAGGAGCCTGAAATGGGAGGAGGGGAAAACAGAAGCCCCTGGTTACCAGATGGAGGGATCTAATAAAACAGAGCACACGCCCAGCTTCCAAAACCCTCTGGCTTTAAATCCCTGCGTCCCTTTGTATGGGGGCCGTCGGATGACTAGGGTTCCATGTTTAGGCCGTGGATGCTGCTGCTAGCCACTGCGGCTGTGCTCTACACGATCACCAAAGGATGCTTGAAAAGGGGCAAGAAAAAGCAGAGCGGAGAGACAGAGAGGAAAGCAGAGAGAGGTAGGGATGAGAAGAGAGGGAGCTGCTAGGAGGGAGGGAGGCTTGCTGAGGTCATCGCTCCGCTCAACCAATCCCGCGGGCACTTCTGCACGTCACATGGCAAGCGGTTCATCGCTTCTGTCAGCGTCCTCGCTGGGAATTCACATACGCAAGTACACACGCATACACACCCTCCCACACACACACGCACACACACACAGCTTACCTTGTGATGGTGCAGCATGCAGCTCCTGCCAGAACAAAAAGGAAATGGATTAATGATGCGTTGGTTGCCAGAGTAGCCACACGGCTTAATTATTGAAAGTGTTTTATGTTGAGAACCCACAATATTGTGACAGATAAACAATGTGAAATGTTTATTGAAACACTTGAGTATTTATTGCCAATGTAGTTGCGCCCTATTACTTCCTGCTCTTCTAGGCTCAGTTGGTTCAGCCAGTGATCTGCCTCTGTCCCTGTTTTTCTCCCTAACAAATCAATCAATCTGACATCACATCTGACAGGAACAGTAGCTGCTTCGGAAAGGGCGGAGCTTAATCTCAGTACAGACAGGGTGACAGGGGAGGTGGGGACGAGAGAGAGCCTGTGTGTGTGTGTGTGTGTGAGGGACAGCAATTTATTTATATGAGAAGGTGGGTCTTCTCCATTCGGATTACTAATCAAAAGACAAAAAGGGGTTGGGTGGACTGATAATAAGCTTTCTGAATTCACAGTCATCAGCTAGAGTTTTGACAAAAACAGAACTGGGGCTGTGAGGAAAATAAAGTATTTACTCTCTTGTGAATAACCTTTAAAGATACAGAAAACATTTTATTTAAAGGGACAGCTAACCCCAAAATTAAAATTCTTTCTTTATTCACCCTCATGTCATTCAAAACCTTTATGACTTTCTATATTCAACAGAACGTACAAACATATTCTGAAAAATGTTGGTAACCAAACAACACTGGACCCCATTGACTGTATAGGCAAAAAAAAAAAAAACAATGAGACCTTCCTCAGAATATCTTCTTTTGTGTTCCACAAAAGAAAGAGTAATGTACAGGTTTGGCAACGCATGAGTGTGATATGAGAAAATTATATCAGAAGTTTTATGTTTGGGTGAACTAAGTGGCATAAGACTTCTACAACTTAAATGATAAAAAACACAGTAACAGCAAAGCATAACAAAAAATAAAAAAGTGTTTATTTGTTACCACCTGCATGTGTGTGTGTGTTCTGTGGCTATTAATACTCAACTCCACCCTCTTGCTTTATATATTCTCGCAGTAAGTCACCATTACACCTAAAATCACGGTTACACCTAAAATGAGATGCCGTTTTATTCTAAGGCATCAGTTTGTCTAAGTCATGCTTTAGTCCATGTGAGCATTTCTCCACATTATCCCCTACTCTCTGTATCTAGTACCCCCTGTCTATAGTCATCCGCCTTTCTAAACACAGTCGAGCCCATAAATGTCAAATTATTTATACTCCATAGGCCATAACCACCAGGAACATTGATGAGGTCCATAATCAGATTAATGTTGGACCAATATGCATTTTTCAATAAGCAATTCACATTCAGCCATCAATTCCTGCTGACCAACTGCACCTGACCTACCTCAAAACACACTTTTCTGTAACCCACGTTGATGTGATTTTATTAACCATGAACAGGAAAAGACTGTACGTGGGCATAAAACACACTATTTAGAGGTGAAAATAACACAATATTAAACCCCTGTGTTTACTTTACTTTACATCTAGAAAGATAAAAAATTATTTGGATGTTTGGTATTTTTTATTATTCAATAAAGAATTATATATTTAGAAATAAATCAAGTAAACATGAGTTTAGAATTCAGAGTGATCACTCTACAATGCTTTGCAGAAAGAGGACATTCAAACTAAACTTTGTGGCTCTTCTAAATAAATCTCTTTTCTGCATAACAAATTATTAACATCTACAACCAACTTCTGTCAACATCCTCCGGATTCCATCAGAGGAACAAAATATTCGTCAGAGAATACTTGTTGGGAAGAGAAAAATGGTGGGGGTAAACATACACCTATTTACACATTTATGTAAATACAGGCAAATATGGCATAAACAAGAGGGTGGAAATTTAAGATTTGAATGTAGAAATGTAAAGAGCATTTTAATCAGAGTTGGCAAAAACTTGTGCCATTAATACAGTGCATGCAAAAGGGAGGCATATCAAATGCTAAAAAAATATTTTTGAATAACATGAAGTATATCTTCCTGAGAATACCGAACCGTTTTTTATTTTTGAGCAAATTATATTCCATTATGCTGTATATAGCGCATAATCTGTGCATACAATCAACTCTATCCTCACGCATAGTTATTACACTCTATATCTTTATCTTATTTTTTATTGGATTTCATTTGTTTTATATTTTATATATAGATCATCTGTGTATTGTATTGTATTGTATAGTGCAAACATACCAGGCAAAAAGGGTCTTTGTGATTCAGATTACGCATATATTTAATATAAATACTCTTCACAAAAAAACTGTTATGAATTACTCAATAAATAAGCATGCTGTTTCAATATAAATTAGAGGTCAATACTGCCATCTACTGCAATAAAACTGTAACTGCACACACTTAGAAAACAGGACAAGCAAGCTTTTGCTGCTGGGCCTATTCTGACAGATTTATGTTGTGACTGTTAATGATCTCTGTTATGTAATACAGCCCTCCAGATACTCTAGGGTGACTGTGCCGGAGGGCAATATTTACTTTACTTTCCAATGTCTTCTATAAAAAGTACTTACAAACTTCTTAAAAAAGTATAAAGAGTAGTGTATAATATACTAAGTAAATTTTGCTATATTTTAAATGAATAGTTGGACCTTCAAAATAAAAAATCTGTCATCATTTACTCATCATGTTGTCATTTTAAACCTGTGTGATTTTCTTTATTCTGTAGAGCACAAAAGAAGATATTTAGAAAAATATTGGTAACCAAAAAAAGTCGGTCGAAACAAAAGAAAGAAACATTTCACAACGTTTACCCACCCATCCAGCCTTAAAGGACTCATCGTATGAGCACTTTCAACAAGTTGTTTTGATTTATTAGGGTCATATTTTGCTTAAAAACCCGATTATAGCACTTAAACACAGAACAAATTTGATCCGATGACTCCTTTAATGAAATTAATTTGAGTAAACAAATTTGACTAGCACTTTTGGGAGCTCAGTTCTAAGATTTCGAGTTGAATAAAATAGTGTGAATTCCATCGGAATTTTAAAATAAGAGAGAAGTACAAGAGAAGAATTGCTCTTAGGAAGAGGTAGGCGTCTGCTTACTGTATATACTGTATGCTATGATCAATATTGATAGGACCGTAAGATCAGGTTCCTCTGAACATAAATATAAACATAATTTATTACAATATTACAGCAAAAATGTAATGGAAAAAATTAGGGCAGTCAAAAGATTAATCGCGATTAATCGCATCCAGAATAAAAGTTTGTTTTCACCTCTGTGTACAGTGCATATTTATTTTGTATTAGTAAACACATACACTTTCATGCATATTAAAGAAAACTGTCAAATATAAAATTTATAAACATTTAGATATGATTTAAATTATTCAATATAAATAAATACATGTAAATATTTCCTAAATATGTTTGTTATGCAGGTATGTGTATAAAATAAATCCAAAATGATTATGCAGAGTGCCAAGACATATTAAACACAGACTTTTATTTTGAATGATTAAGATTAATCACAATGAATTGTTTGACAGCCCTAGAAATAATGTGAAAAAAAATGTTTTATTAAATAAATCTATTATATATATATGTAAGATTTAATACATCTATATAACTTATTTTTCTGCCACTTATAAAAATAATAAAAAATTTGCCATAAAAAATGCTGGCCCGACAAATAAAAATATAGTTCAGTAAAAAAATCATTCTTAAAATGTTTTCTGTGAAAACAAGAAAGTAAAACCCTGCCACCTTGTGCAATTTAGTGTATATGCCCATTAAAGTACTGTTTTTTACAAAATATATTTTAACAGTGTTGGAAGCAATAAAAGAGAATTTCCTTTAAAATCAAACCAAAATCCACATCTAATTACATTGGATAGCTAAACAGTTACACCGTCCTGTTCTTTTTGAAAAAAAAATATAATATGCAACTGAGACTGTTGGGTTTCAAGAAAAGCTTCCTCAAATATACAAAGCAGACATTAACATTACAACTGAAAATTTACAGAGCTAATAATTCATGTCAAGATTAAATAACCACTTCTAAAGAAAAGAGCAGGAATACAATCAAGTAAAACAACTGTAGATGAGATCTATTCTAACAAAGATAGAGATTGCTTGAATACCAATACATGAGATAACACGGATTGCATATACATGCATTATTTTGTCCTCTATAGAAACTGGTAGATAGTATTTATGTAGGCTACCGTAGGTAGTCAACCAGAAGAAGCTGCTCTATACTCATTTAGCAAGCGAGATTCACACAAACACCTGTCCATTTTTTATAATACATTGCTATCACAATTCTGTCATGAAATACAGTGTCATGAAATTCACAAATACAGTGAATTTCCGGGAGCACAAAAGACAAGGTCAGACACAGCATACAATACTGTGAGACAAAAGAAAAACAGAAGAACACCATATAGCAAGCATCTATATTCCCTTGTCTCTCCACTGTCTCCCTCCGCCCACTCGCTCTCTCTTTTTTCACCTCTTATGTTTTCATCAATTTATCTCCTCCTCCACATCTGCTGACCTACTTTTCCCCTCAAGTGTTATTTCAGTCTCCAACAGAGGGCAGCCAGGCTCTGGGCATCTGGATGGTGAGCCTCACGTACAACATCACATGATGGCAGCCACAAGCTGATTCAGTACGGGCGAGTCTGCGAGATGGGTGTGCACCTGCTTGGCCACAATTGTGCACTAAATGGATACTTATCTGGGGATCTATAGGGTGTGCTCTTCATGGAAACGTGCAATTCTGTCACGGTGCATAAAGAGTGAAAAAGAGGCCCTAACATACAGTGGAGGCCTAACTGCCTCCACTGGGCATGATTCTCCCTCATGACAACATCCACCCATGGGCGTTACTACATCCAATTTTAGGGGGCATTTCACCTCAGACTCCCTAAAATTATGTGACTCTCACGTTTCCTGAGAGCAATGGTTGCAGGAAGAGCTCTCATTTAAGTTTTTAGTTTAGTCAGTGGTGGACCCGGTCACAGGCTGAATATGTTTTGCCGCATGTAGCTGTCAGAGAACTGCCTTTTCCTGTGTTCCAGTGAAATCAACAAATAATAAAATACAAACAAATAAAGCAACATCACTGATACAACTTTCAACCAACAGACTTTTAGTTTGATACTTTTCTTTCAGATGGGCAATTCCATGCAAATATCAACCTTAAAGGGACAGTTCACCAAAAATAAAAATTCAGTATCATTTACCCAACCTCAAGTTGTTCCAAATCTCTAAAAATATCTTTGCTCTTATCAACATAGAGAAAGATATTTGTAAAAATGCTTATAACCAAACAGTTCGTGGCCACCATAAACTTCCATAGTATGAAGAATTACAATGGTAGTCAAAAGTGCCTCTTCTTTAAAATATCCTCTTCTGATCAAAATTGTACTATGAATAACTGTGGAATTGTTCAGATGTGGATTAATTAATCTCTTTGTTTTCCCTGTGTGTATTAAAAGTGGCTATGTTTCGTTTACGGGTAATGCTTGTATTGAGGGTTCAATCGCATTGAAGCTACTGTCAAACACCCTTTGCGGTGACCTGTCAAAATAAAAGTTATAACACCCACATTTTACCATACCATCCCCCTCTGATTTTTTTATAATCCAACCACAGAGTATATTATTTACTTCAGTGAATGGAAGTTAATGTGCTAGTGAAATTATAAAAGTAGTACTTAAATTTAAGTAGACCTGAAAACTAAATAAAATTTAGAAAATGTAATTGAACCATACAGGGAAAAATCTGTAAAAATTCTAAGTACCCACTGTAGGTTTTCAGTTTAAAAGTAAATACTAGTTTACTGAAAAAAAATAAAAATGGAAAAAAACATAATTTGGGAAAAATAAAACAGATTTCATAGGGTCCTAATTTTTTGGGTTAACCATTCCTTTAAGTTGCAATATCATACTCGTACTGATGTCAATATTTAAATAACATGTGAAGTTTTTTGTATTTAAAGCATAGTTTTCTATAGTGATTTGTCCTGTCACATACATAACGGGTCATATTCCTCATGAATTGGA
Source organism: Triplophysa dalaica (assembly GCF_015846415.1). Classification (NCBI taxonomy): domain Eukaryota; kingdom Metazoa; phylum Chordata; class Actinopteri; order Cypriniformes; family Nemacheilidae; genus Triplophysa; species Triplophysa dalaica. Next base: position 18,476,241 of record NC_079547.1, on the reverse strand, counting down.
ACATGAAAATTAAAATAATAACATTTTTGTGGTCTATGAATAGCCTCATTTGTTGGGCATTATTGCTTATGGTTTGTATATTCTAAATCAAAGTATTTTGTATCTCAAAAACGCGTATCCATATTTTGTCACATCCATAACGCATAATTATTTTTATTTTTAAAACAGAAATGTCGTACATAGACTGATATTGTTCTGGTGTCTGCAATCATCAGGGGTTTAGTTAAATATAAACAGATGGTTCAATATATTAGTATTAAAATCCTTCTCTGAGAAATTATTCTTCAAGTTTTGATGGAAAATGTAATAAAATGGCATCACACAATCTAACCTACCCTGACAATCAACTTTAAAACCCAGTTGAAATGGCTCAACATACAGCCAGTCATCAGCCTCAGTTGACCCTTTCTTCTGTATTTAGATGACATTCAGTATTTGTTGCCGATATGAGATGCTCTGATATGCTTTAAAAGCCTCAAAACCTGTTGGTCAGCAAGAAGGCAGGAAGTAAGTTGATGAGGGCTTATACAAGTGTGAGACGATCCTTGTCCGTCTGCTACAGGGCATTGCTTGGCGAATGGCACGTAGGCAGAGGAGAAAATCAGACGGGCACGTCACATAATCTGTGCCATCTCTCTGCACCAGGAATTTTGTTTTGGTTTAGGTCACTCCCGTAATCATCGTCGCTCATCGGGCAGGGGAATGCGTTATAGAAAGGCTCATGTAGACGTGGGGATTTTCCACACGTGTCTAACAGCTAGGCTTCATCTCTGGGTTCATGGCAGACTATGACCTCATAAGCGGGTGAAGGTCTTAGTGTTACACAGTGTCCACACCCGACACAGCGCTATGCGACACAACAAAAGACAATAAAATACATTATAATTTTGTCCACACTGGATGCGGCGCTGGTCGCGTCCGGAGTAGACACGATGTTAGTTATACAGAATCAGCACTGTCTGTAAAAATACGGCAGCCATAACATTCTAGATACATTGTAGGTACTGAGGTCTTTGTTGTAATGTAAGGCTGGGCAGTGTATAATTTTATTTTATTAATTCTTTAATCGTCTCAAAAACAAACAGTTGAAGATGCACTGTAAAAATAAAGTACATTTCTGCAAACACATAATCTGTTAATTTTATGGATATCTACCTTAAAGCTGAAACAAATTTAAAATACAGGTGAAACAGCTCTTAAAAATTAACATGGAAAATCCCTTCATATTAATATTGTATATGCATATAATATATTGTGACCTATTTATACTTAGACCTTATTTATTCAATACGGATTCAACTTACATTATCCTGCAAAAACATTTTTAGTAGCAAGTTTTCTTGTTTTCCAGTTAAAAGTTGAATCTTGAAACCTAATTTCTGAGAGAATGTATTTATTACCAATATATTATAATATTTGTTTTTATTTTCCTAATCCTCTGATGATACAGTCCAAGCATCAGAGAAGTATCAGCATCAGTCTTCTATTATAAAAGAGAGAAAATTCATGTCATGGATGTGACAAAAAATATGTTCATTGTAAAATGAACAAACAAGAATCAATAATACCCAACAAATGGAGAAGTGATGGCTCTTTATAGAACATACAATTGTTACTGTATTTAAATTTTCATGCGTCCATTTATGAGGAATATAGACCGATAAGGATATGACTATTCCGTTACCTGACTTCCCTTACTATAGAAAACTATACTTTAAAAACAATAACAACATTAATGATTTAAAAACTGAGACTTCCAATGGGTTTTTAAACAAACAAACATTAACATCTGAAGTGGAGAAAAAAAATTATATGGTTGACATTTATTGTCTATATGATAAAATCAAGAATTTTTTGTCAATTGGGTACAAAAGATTAAACTAATTTAGGATCGGGTATCATGCTATGTCATGCATCCTGACTTTGTTAAACTCTTAAACGTGCTGGCTTCTCGTGCTTTACATGGTCAACTTGTTAAAAAACGAGTTGGACGTATGACATAGTATTTCTGTACTTGATAAACTCCCCCAGCACTCCATCAAACTTGTTTCGGAGATCTAATTCCTTTTATTAGCCATTCTCCCGGTGAAGCTCGGCGAGGCCAAAGAAAGAGCCCAGCCACGAGTCAAAAGACGAGCAGAACGCTTACCATAAAGATTATCTGAGCTGCATCAAGATAACTCTTGCGATAGTGAAGTTAAGGTGCATTTGTCTTTCTGTTCAAGGCATTTAAGTGATGCATGTTATATGGATTTAATACTGGATTTGGAGATCGTTTGAAACTGATAGATGGCGCAGTCCAAGTGCTAAAAGATGCCGGACATGAACTGCACGCGGTAAGTCAAACTAAGTCATACGTACGTGCAGAATGTAAAAAACACGAAGGGATTAATGTGATGATGTGTTGCTTGCTCGTGCAGTAGTTCCATCCCAATCTCCCCAGTACTCCCACCTCTAGCAGCTTGTGTTTTTCCAGAAATAATCATACAGCTGTATATCTCTTTTATTGATTTGATCAAACTAAATACTCTTCGGAGATACAATGTATGCAATATTGCTGTATAGGCACTCAAGATTAATATGAGAAAGGCAGAAACTGCCTGTGATATGCGATCTTAAATTGCTATGGCATCATGCTTTCCCATATAACTACTGCCCTTATCATTTATAAAACGTTTAGATCAACATTTGAGCAAATAACATTTTGATCAAATAAATTGATTTAGTCATTTTTGCGCTGTACAAACTGATAGTGTCATTAAAATCTTCATAAAGAGAATACCTCTTTAAATTATTTATCCATCAGTTTTGTCACAAGATTTGTTCATATTGTTGTATGTGTTTAACATCACTAAGAGCACAGCAGAGAACGGGACTGTGGAAAAGTTTTGCACACCATTCCACTAATCTGAATTCACAAGAGAGGGTCTCAGTTTAGGACCTTTAATAGCCTGGTGTCATTACACAGTGTGTGTGCATTTGTATATATTTAGTTTTTCTTGCAGCACTTCGTTGGGACCTTAGGCCTAAATAAACAAGGCAGTAAATGTACTTCTGTAAATGCTCCCCTCCCCTCTCTGATCTCATTTCCCGCATCTCCCTCACTCAGCACCTTCGGAGAGAACTTAAAGTAGGGCGGCATACTTCCTATAAACAGAGTAAACTAACTGTAACTAAGCTAAATTACAAGTTTTTTTATGATATTGACATGTCAAAAATGATTTTCTTGTAAATAAACAGTGATTTTATACAGAATATACAGTACAGTCAGTCAGCATAAACAGTTTTCAAGCTTTTCAACCTTGACCTTCTTCCTCTCCATATTATCCAACTCCGTGACCGGATTATTTCAAGTGGGTTTTGCGTATGAAGTGACGCTGAAATGCTGATGACCTACCCATCTGACACAGTTAACCAGGCTACGCTAATAGATTTGGGAGTTCTCAAACTATATAACGAACAGTGAACTGACATTTTTGGGTAAAAGCTATTTCTAGGCTCAGAGGAAAATTCACTTCCTCAGTCTGACCCGTTGATGGTCCCTACACTGGTCAGGTCAACCACAAGGGTCGGTTCTCACGTGTTTATATTGCTGAAAGAAGAGATACCAGGAAGAAACACTAGGAAACCTGTATGTAGGGCACTCCTACACAAAAAAAAATGAAAGAGAAACGATTGCGACTGCGTTTCCTTGAGGGAATGTGGCAAAACACAGGAGCTTTAAAAGAAAGTAGAGATAGAAATGAAAATTGTATGTCATCTTGGCTCTTTTAAGGCAAATTGAGTAGAATGTGTAAGAGCAAAAAAGATGTGCATAGACTCTGTGAATATTTTAAAGAGGGTTTCCTCGCCTTTTTTCGTGAGAAATGTACAAACAAGTTTCCCACCCACATAAAGTCTGAATCATCTAGTTTCACGAAGAATATTCCAGCATCTCCCATCATGCCGTTTCATCCGGCCTGATATGGCATATCAGGATGTAGCATACTAACTACAGCCACGGAAAAAAATCATTTTAAATCAGCATTTCACGTGGCCTTTTCAGAACAGTATTTGTTGAAATTCAATCAAATTATACCTCAGAAGTGACATCAAATTATGCAACAGCAATGTGAAAGACTGACACATGAAAATGGTGATAAAACTATCACATGAAAAAAAGTCATTTTAGAATGTTTCCTAAATACTTGTACAAATATTACTGTTGTTCTGCTTAAAAGTGAATACTGTATGAACTTTTTTTTTTGAGGTCTGAAAAAAACATCTTTTCTGCTATACTGACCAGTTTTTTCAGTTTTCATTTTCTTCAAATAAATCAAAATAGAACCATTATTTTTATATGAAATTTCATCAAAATATTGTTAGTAGTTCACAGAATGAAACTCTTATTTTACTTAAATAAAATTATTATTTTCCAAAACATGGTATACCTATAAATAGTTATTGAAAATCTGAAAAACGGTCTCTGAACTGGTCTCTTAAGGTCCTTGAACACAGTCCGAAATGTTCGTATGGGTTTTTTCGCATTTGGCGCTCGTTTGTACGGTGTCCCTAATTGTCAAAACGCCTCTCAAAATGCTTGCTATGAATGCGTAAAACACAGAAAATCAAACCCAGTCCGAATTCTTTAATGACGGACAGAAATATCGGAGAAAGTGTGCAAATGCGATTGACAGACATGAGGTCGTATTTATTTTTTAATGTGCGGAAATTCCGTACGCAAATGTCGGACTCAATGAGCAATGGCCTTAAAGTTCTCCTTCAGCTGTAAGTTAGTGTGAACTTAGGAGGAGCTAAAAAGAAACTCAATACATCAGCCTATTAAAAAAATGCATACACTTTTTGTTTAGGACAAAATCACTAGAGGGGTGTCACAATGGTTGAGTAGTCAATAAACCACGATTGTCCAGTTGGCCTTACATAATCTGAACCCTTACTAACATGAAGGATAAAGTTAATTATCAACCACGTTTCCTCTTGTTTTTTTTCTAGAAGGACAAAGAGATGTTAAACCTTGTACACTGATGTCATAGGACACTACTGAATGTTTATATGTATAAAGTACTGATGAATGAAGTCACATAGATGGCAGCTGCTAAAATGATCGTTGAGCCATGAATTGGTCTACAGTGATTGCCACGGCGGCTTGACAAGTATGACGTACATAACGATTTGGTTTCGGTTACAGACCCCTTGCAACATCGTGTCAATCCACTAGGCCAAACTGAAATGTGAACAAGCAGAAATGTCTGCGCCATAGCATCATCGCTGTCTGAATTACAGCAGGATTGAATCACTGTCACTTGAATAATCCGCTTAATTAATGTCACAGCTGCTTCATGGCTTTGAGACATCTCAAATAAAATGTTTTGTTTTCAGACTGTGTCATGTAATTGCACTTAAAGACTGCAACATAAGCTTTAGGAAAAGGATCTTATAGTTCTACTTGCTTTCCAAAACAGACAGCTCCCACCCCCCTTATAGGACGACAGTTTGCGATACCAGAATGTCTACAATGTGGACTTTTGCAGGGTTGTGTCACAACTTATAACCAGCTGTTAGATTTTGTCAGGTAAGCGCGAGTCAACATGTTACGGACTTCAAATGGTACCTCACTTCAGACTGAAAGCCAAAGATGAACAGTTTGAGCCAGACAGAATCAGATCGTAACGTCTGAAATTGTTTGACATGATTGAACCCTTTAAAGTCATTATGAGCATTTTACCAAAATAGTGATGTATTAAATGACATCACATGGTATTTAGGACATTCCTGCAGTGTGAGAGGTCAAGATGACCTGATTGTCAAGCTTGGTCAAGACAATGTAGAAATGACCTGATTTCCTGCAACAGAAACGAAAAATTATAGGGAACAGAAAAACTGTGTCGTTTGTATGGACACAAAATCACACAAAGTCCCACACAAGAAAGAGTCATATATATAGGTTTTGAATGACATGAGGGGGAAATATGAAGACTGAATTTTTATTTTCGGTTGAACTTTGAATGACTGATTTTACTTATACTCTGTCATCATCAATTAAGTTCCACTTCAGGTGCAAATGCTCTTGCATGACATCACTTACGGATGAGATTCATGGCATGGGGCAGGGCTAAAATTTGCTCTATTTCCCTAAATAGAGCAAAGCATCAAAAGAAAAAACACCTGTTAATCCAAATAATTAACTAAATGCAGATCAAAGACAGATAACTGTCTAGTTGCTAGAAATGTCTTGACTTGTTATTAGATCATATTCCGGGTCCTGTCAAGAGGAAACACTATCCCATATTGGATATGTGTAACTTGAGCAAAGTGTGTGCAGTGTGTCACGTACTATACTGCAGTTCTCAAGGAGGTGTTGCAGCAGCGGTTCCCATACACGCCAAGCCTTTCAACTTAAACTGTCGTGATAGCTGCTATCACTTGTCAAATCCATGCATGAAACGGCTCGAATCTCATGAAAATAAAAATCTCCCGACAAGCTGTCAAACACACGGCATATTTACCACGGTAAGAGCAAAGCAAATCTCTGAGGATTTTATAGCCAGCACAAGTCCCTGCTTGTTTCAGTCTAACTCACACTGGTTCCTTTTCAGTGAGAATGCATTTATGGTTTTACGAAATTGATAAATATATGTTGATCTATTAAAGCCTGAAAAATTATAGTTTTGTAAGTGTTGTGATTTTTTTGTTTTATTAAGGTTGCAAGAATAAGCACCATGCTCTGCATTATTCTGTTATTGTACAATGAGGGTACCACCATTTTTTTTCCAAATAATATCAAATGACTTATATTACTTCTTTAGAAAAAGAAGTCTCTCCTTTAGAATGTTGCTTGGTTATTTTCCCCATTCAAATAAAAAGTCAGAATATTCACCTTGTGCTCAAATTGGTGGTCCTAGGATCGAGGTGCATGTTATGGGTTCCATGAAGCACGGCTGCATGTAAACAGAGCCAGAACCGGATTGTTCTCTTTACCTGCATTCACCTGTATAGACAAAAAACACAAGTAGATTTTAAGTAGGATATGGTCTGTATGATAGCACAAAAAGACACATTGAGGCTCCAAATGTACATAAAGCAAAACAACCCATAGAAATGACATTGCCATAATTTAAAACTTGCAAACAAAATGAAAAACTTCAATATGAGATTAGGCAGACGGTTTATAGCAACTTTCTTTTACATAGGATCAACTGTTCACATGAGCCCTGGTTTAACACTGATTTACAGGAAACATCCATTTGAAGTATGTACCAACCCAATAAAGCCCTGCTTTGTACACTGTCCGCATATGTAGGTAAACAACGAGCACATAAATCCACATTACCAAATATCCTTAGATTACTTTGTCACAATGTCCCAATAACATCCGCCTGTGTCGACCCTGCCCTCAAATCGCAAAACATAAACAAAGTAACTCTCCCTGAACAAACTTTGACAGGCTGGCAAGGAAAAACGCCGTCCAAATATACGAACCACATGTATAAACCCAGACATAAGCTTTGTTTCTAGCTAACTTAATATTTATACATAGGCTACGTACCAGTAATGGAACTGTGGTCACGTGATGAAGAGGCAGGCAAACAGAGACAGATCGGCGTAGCCCATTTGATTATTTTCCTAAATGAAGTATTGCAACTATCAGGTGTAATTCATGAGGACTTAACATGACGCTAAATATGTTTTGAATATCTAAACGTTTGAATTACATCGACTTGTGTTGTACAAGTAGCAGTTGCAAATTCATAAAAATGTAGGTAATAAAAATAAAGCCACAATTTAAGCGCTCACTACGTTCCAGCGCTCGCTGTAGATCACGTGCTCATAAACGTACGCTGCGTAAACAGCGTAGCTTAATCAAGTGTTAATTGAAAATCCTCGAATGAAATCGTGTCCTCCTTATCAAACGTTGTACGTGCTTTTTAAAGACGTACTGTTTGTAGTTTGTATGTAAATCTTTTGGTTATGTTACATGTTTTAGTTTATCCAAGAGTTTGATGACGTAGAGCGAGGACACAAGACCACTGAAGAATGCTTGAGAAACAGCCCCTGTGTTCTATCACAGCTTGTACTGCAGCTCTGATGTTTGAGACATAAGGATGAGATGCAAGACATTTCTTATGTAATGATATCACATTCTCTCTCTCTCTCTCTCTCTTGCTTTCTCTCTCTCTCTCTCTCTCTCTCTCTCTCTCTCTCGCTCTCTCTCTCTGTTTCTAGCATTCTCTCTGTGTATGATCGTGACTGTTTGCTTTTCTGGTTCTTTCTCTCTTCTCTGCGTCGAGCTACGACACCATGAAGTTCCCTATAAGGCTGTAGGCAAATGTTCTCAATGTAACCTCATTCACTGACTCCAGATCATTTATGTAAAACAGGAGAGTGTTGCGAGACAACAGAAGAATATGCATAAAAAATGACTGCAGTTAAAACATTTGTACATGCCCTGATAGGCTAGTTTTTGTCCATTCATTCGCGGTAATCTCAGTAGCGTTGTGGCCAGCTGAGGCCGGGCACATGCAGCATCCTCCAAATGTCAGAAAGCATTTAAGCTCCATCATTTGAGGCAAAGCATTCTCCCTGAGGTCAGAGCAGCTCCCTCTCTAAGCCCCACCCGCCAGCTTCACTGCACCGCAGCTATAGCCTACTGTGCTCTGCTTCCTAGCATGATGAGAGGACGCAGGGATGTGTGGGTGGCATTTAGAGAATTATGCGGCTATAGCTGTAACTGCACTATATATCCAAGTGTTTGTGCTTGTTGTTTCGGTTACATTTCATAATATTCGGCAGGGGATGCTATAAAACTGTCCAATTTACATTTACAGACAATGTATTTTAGAGACTTGTTTGTTTTCATTGTTTTTAGTCATGATGTCAGGACATGGACTGCTGGGAAACTGTGAACAGGCAAGAAAAGAAATCAACCAATCAGCACCGACTGACACACCGTCAGCTGTGGCATGGGCACCCGGTGAGGGAGCACTGCTGACCCGCAACTAATGAGTGTGGAAAATGAATTTTTTAGCACTCTTTAGTCAGGCACATCAAAAAGAGAGCGAGAGCGAGAAGTGAAGAATGAGCAGTAATGTCATTTTGATGTCCAGACAGAAGAAAGCTCTCTCTGTCTAAGACCCATTTGATTCCAAGTCTGAATGGACCAATGTGATGGAACACATGGGTAGAATTGGAATAATTTCTAAATTTGTCACAGCACTTAAAAGTAAAACATGAAGTACTCTAGAAAGCCTCTTGTCTGAGCCCCAGACATGGAATTTCCAAGGAGAATGAAAATGCTGTATTTTTATTACTGGGAAGAGCTGATCTTGCCACCCCACATTACATATGCAAGAGCTTTAGAAAATACTTGAACATTTTATTATTGAGGCCGGTGTTTTGTTCTCTTTACAAAAGTGTAATAAATTAGATAAGATGGAGGTTTGATTTTATTTTGTTATATTAAAAATAATTGTGTTCAAAAGTTACTTTGATTCTTTTACTGTTCTTAAATACATTTATTTTATTCTATTTTATTGTTTTTATTTTAAGGCATTCACCAATGCATTTTGTTTTATTTGCAACACATGAAATAGTGTCATATTAACATGAGTAAATAGTTGTGTACAGTAGTAGCTTTCTAATATTTCTCAGTTATTTGTGTGCTGGATTGTATTTCTAAATGCACGGCCTTGCACACACAATGCTGTGCATATATTTTAGTGTCTGTTTTTTTCATTATTATTTTGAATCAATTTCGGTGAGAGAAGCTGGACTTTTTGACACCTGCCAGTGCCAGCCCCTTTCACCAGCTTCTTTCACCAGACTTCATTTACAAGGCTAACACAATCTCAGAGGATTCTCTGAGTAGTATGCATAATGTTCTAAACCCTTAGATATTCTTATTTTTGAAAGACAATTTGTGGTAAGCACTACCCTTCACTTGTATGTACAGTATCTGCATAAGACACATATTGTAGGTACTCAATTGTTTTAGATGATGCACACATCTTACTTCATGGGAAGAGCAATGGGAACTAGAGGAATGTTGTTTACTCTAGTCTATATGTGTCTGTTTTTTGCTAAAGGAAATTTAGTTGCTCAGAATCTTATCTTTCAAAGCTCAGGATATGTTCTATTTTAGTATCTTTTTTCTCTCAGATAACTTATTTAAAATAGTAACAATACTGGGACTGTTAACATATAGGGGACTGTATAACAAATATAAGTGGATAGAATCAAATAATTATTGGCGCAATTTGACAAGAAATGTAAATATTGAAATCTCTGACATTTAATAGCCTTTGTTTCTTAACAAACTAGAACATCTTTTTTTGTCTTACATTTTTGGATTTGGCAGACGCTTTTATACAAAGCGATTTACATTGCATTATCCTATACATTTTAATCTTAGTATGTGCAATCCCCTGAGATCGAACCGTCGACCAATGCTCTTACCACTGAGCTACAGGAAAGAAGATCATTATTAGAAATATTGAATAATACATCATATGATAAATTACTCAAATATAAACAGTTACACAAATAATATAAGTATTTTTCCACGCTGACCAGCTTACACCCCAAATCAGCTTATTATAAGATATTTCAACAGATTGTTCTAATAATATGTGTCTAATAATACTCCCGAGCTGGCATAAATATCTTCCATATTGTCTGACACGCTGGGGAGAGTGTAGATCTGAAAGAACTTGCATTGTGCTTCATGACTAATATAACATCAAATTGCATTCAATAAATATCTTGCAAAGGATGTAAAAATGAAATAAAATGAAACAGATAACAACATCTCAGATGGTTTTAATTGTAATTGAACGTCTTGTTGTTGCTGGAATGTATTGGTTTTCAATGGTTTTTGCTGTAATATATTTACAGGGGAGAAAGTCATCATAACGCTCTATTTTCCAACTTAAAATGAAGCTCAAAATGGTTAATGGCTGCCCTGATTTTTGTGTAGCCAAGCAACCTTTAAGAATTGAGCCTTTAAGGCAACTTTCAGCTACACTGGCTGTTCATCTCAAATCAGCAGATAAATATGAAGGATCTGAAAGGTCCTGAAATGGCCTTTTTTCTGACTCCCTCTATCAAGGTTCATCATGTCTTACATAAAGTCACAGGATTTTGGGCGAAAAGCCTCGAAATGATTCACACACTGAGTGTTCGCACTTGACTGTGTCATTTAAGGGCTGACGTAGCTCAAGGAACAGCGCAGGGAGTGATATTCTGGGGATGTGATGCAATGTGACTAGTCATACTGAAAGAAAATCCTGGACAAAACTTCTCATTAACCGTTGATGGTTGTTGTTATACCCAACCATGTATGGGTTGAAACAAACCAGCAAATTTGTTAATAATTTACGGTTTATAAAATGATATATAATTTTTATAGCATATTTTGCTAAATATTATTGTTTTGTCTATATTTTGCCCTAACATCAGTTGAAAACATTGCAGCCTTTTTTGTGTGGATTTTGGAATTAAAAACAACCAGGTCCAAATTTAGATTTCATGGCCTTGTCCAAAGTCCCTGTAAATTTTGTATGTTTTACCACAAACATGCTGTCTGAATTTAATTACGTTTATCTTTACAAAAGACAAATAGATTAATATTGTGCTCCAGGAAAAATATTCAATGAGTAAATCAAATTTTCAATACTCCATAAAATGATTTACTGCATTATTTTTACATTTGATCAGTTTAGCACTAAATATTATATGAATTATAAAAAACTATTTGAAACTACCAAAGGTAAAAATGTCTTTAAAAATTGTGGGAAAATTCTTATTTTTAAACAATAGCCCTAATAGTCGCCAACAACGCAAATAAAAGACATTCACACAAGGAGTATATTCATGCTTGTCTTTAATCACTTCATAGAAAAGTAGCTTCAGATTTTATTGAACACAATATACAATATTATTACCATACATTGTGTGAAACATTGAATATCCACCTGCAACAATGTGGGATAACCAGACGATAAAAACTCATCCCTCATGCAGATATAGCACTAATTCTGTTTAATGCTTTTGGACACAAATCGGACCAAAAGAACAAAGATTAACAAAGTTATACTTGACAATTTGAATTTCAAAACTGCTAACAAGGTCAGAAAATAGTTCACATTAGCACAAATAATTACAGAAGATCACATTTTTGTAATTATATCGATTTCACATTGTTGTCGTTCAAAGACCGTGATGTGACCGTGAATGTTATTCGTCCCCTGCAAACTGAACACAGAATGTGTATTTACAGGCCAATCTATAACTTCTGAACCAATCTTAGCAATCTCCATCCAAAATGTTGTTAATATTTGAGGGCAACATTCTGTGAGATATCGACTTATCGATGTTACACCAAACAGTGATACACAAAGCTTCTAATATCTGTCAGAAGTCTACAGTATGTATTTATGTCTTATCTACAGACTCTCCCCGTTACCAATGGGTCGCGTGTCTCATAGGCTACTGTTCTGGGCAGTTGAAAATTGTGCAATATATTCATACATAGTATATATAATATATATATATTTATTTATATTAAAAGACAAACAATATTACTAAATAAAACAGACTCAGTCCAAGAGCCCCCAACACAAAAACACCACCAATGTTCGGTAATGCAAGTGCATATAAATTAATCAATTTACAAAGAAACATTACTCCTTATGTACAGTCGACAGTAATAATAATAAATACACTGTTATAAACAGTAGAGGACCGATTTGAGCGCATATAAACAAAAAAGATGGAAGGAGTCGTGAAAGCGTGGGCTGGTGATTGAGCGAATTAGCCAATAGACACTGACACTCACACAAACACAGTTATGTGTAGACACGTACATATGTGCGCACAAACATACTTTTGCATGCTACTTTGGCCATTAACGGTTTCACTGGTGAGACTTTGAGCGTAAGGTAGTTTGAGTACCTCAAAGCGTGAATGTCATTACTAAACTGACATTGAGCATTGATATCTGAATAAGATGGTTGTTGCAATATTCGCCAATGTTAAAAGAGAAGAAGACAGAAAGATCACATCTTGATATTTCAGAACTGTAGCTTGCACTTCATGATGTCACATCTCAGATCTTGATTGACATCAAGGAAGCATTCTGTGAAGTGGGGTAAAAATTGTATTTACGTCAATGGTTTTCCTGTCTGTTTTGGAGATGATTTGATTAAAGGACAGTACAGGTACAGACTTTTTAAAGACTTTAAGTCAAATTAAATTAGCTGTGGGAATGTTCTGGACTAAATTAAGCTGGTTTTGAAAGCTCAAATCTGTTTTTCTTCTCTCATGTTGTTGATGTGCGGAAGACGATTATAATAAATAAAATCAACCAACTATTTAAGTGAATATACCTTTGGCTTCCTTTATGATTTCTGTCAATTATCAGACAGTGTATTTAATTTCTTGAGGGGGTTATTTTCAATAGTACATTTTTGTTAATGAAACTTAGGGTCTGTATACTGTCATTTAAAGCTTTTGTGCAACAATTGTCAACGATGTGAATGTAAATGACGAACAGGTATTTTCTAAAGAAACAGATTTTGTGCTCATAGTTGAAACGTCCGACAAAAACGTATGTAATGAACAGAAAGTGCCTCTTAGAATAAACGTTTCTTTGTTTTGTCAGATGTTTGGATTATTACGTTATATTGCCAAACAAAGGAAGACACTAAGTTCTCTCTCCAGCGTAGATATATATACTATATATATATATATATATAAAACAAGTCTGTATGTTTTGTCTGGTTCGCTTTAGAAAACAAAAACATCTCAACATACAGTTATACTAAAACGTGTTCAATAAATAAAAGACTATTAAAAAGACAATAGTAAAAAGGCACACAGTCTTTAGACAAATGGTACAGAAAAGTAAACAGTTTCTCTTTCTTAACAAATACTTGTTCTTCAGTAGTTCGTGTTTAATCTCGCACACCCATAGCTTTACAAAAAGTCTGTGTTGATACAAAATAAAAGAAATCCTCTCAGTAGTGTCTACTCCTCGACCCCTAGTAAACAAACAAACTGTTCATGTTGGCCCCAATCCTTCATGTTTAACAATGTCGCCTGTCAATCGTTCAGGTCCAAAATGTCTGCAGCATTTATTTCCTGAGAGCTCCCACCAAACCATCTCCAAACGTAAGTGCAAGGAGGGAAAGACATCCTCCTCCCACGAGGGCCTAAAAAAGCACCCCACGTGGGGTTTCTCGAAAAAGCATCAACTGCAAGATTGCTCCTCTCGCAAGGGGAAAAAAACAGCTACCAATCTAGTAACAGGACAACAGGGTCCTATGTGTCGATAGGCGAGGCGTCTTCGGTAACTATCTGGATGTGTGTAGTGGATGATTCCATGTCCTCAGCCCTGTCTTCGTCTTCATCCTCCTCTTCTTCGTCGTCGCCCTGACTCTGTTCATCCTTTTCCGTGCCCTCAGAGTCCTCTTCCTCTAACGTGAGTTCGAATTGAAACTTGTCGGGTCCTGAACCCCCGCCGTTGCCCTCTTTGTCGGGCTGGTAGAAGGGCGGGGAAGGGCTCTGAGGGATCATGCTCTGGTACCAGTTCCGATTATCCTCCAGTGTGTCCAGGATGTCCTGGGCATCTGGATGCACCAAGTCGGCCCAGGTCTCCCACAGCGGGTGGACGATGTAATCAATGAATCCCACCTGAAGAAAGATAAAGGACTGTTTTAAATTGGCTCTCATGGATAATTATGGTCAAATTTATTTATCGACTCATTTACTGACCTGTGATTTCTCCACCGAGGCGGTGTGTTTGTCACACATGGGGCTGATCTCCATGCCACGTTCCCTTTCTCGATCACCCTGGTGAAAGAACTCGTCCATGATGCGGTCGGTCCATTGGCGGTACAGCTCCAGAGACTTGGTTGGATTGCTCAGATCTGCACAGTGAACCATGTTCCGCAGAACCTGCAATGATATCACAATTCAGTTTTTATTCAATAAGGCTGAAGTATTCTGATAAATCATCAAGTTTGTCAAGTCCAGAATTTAGTACCTGTATCCTGTCTGTGTAGTTGTCCAGAAGTAGCACTCCCGAGCTTGTCACTTTTTTCGTCTCTACCATGGTCTTCAGATCAGCTAGTAAACTCATGTGTTTTGACATATCTGTGGCCAGTACCTGTTAACAGGACAACATAAAAAATATTAAGAAAACGTCTGCTTATAAAGCATTGCTCTGTAAATGAATGCAGATGGTATGGATGAATACACAATGAAGAATCTCACCATGTCGATGACCATCTTCCTGAGCGACTGCCTTTGTTTCTTGGTGAGGTTCTGGAAGATGTCACAGTTTTCCTCCTGGAGAAGTTTAAAGCCAACGGCTAGGTGGTGGTTCTCCAAAACCGACTCGTCGTTGTACATAAGCGCTAACTCAGAGTCTGGAAGAAATGAGAGAAGATTAATTCAGGTGTCTCTATGATCTCTATGTTGCTTTTAAAGATTGGGATTTGTGGTTACTTACTTGTATTGATGAGGAACTGGTTGGAAACACCAGGATGGTCCACGTCATGGATTGCTGCGGCAAAAATCGCAGCCAGGATCTCAAGATCGGTAAAGACAGCCTGTTTAGAACAAAAGAGAAATTGTGAGTGATATAATAATAAGCCGAGCAGATATGAAGGTGTATATTTAAAAAAAAAAGTCCTTACATCTAATGCAGGTGTGGACAGCAGAATGTGAGTCGACTGGGCCACATCGGCAGCATGAAGGCTGTTGTGATACGCCACGTCTTGGTGATAGTGATCCTCCAGGGTCATCATATACATCACGAATGTATCTGCTGGGATCTTAAACGTCTTGAGCATATCTCGTTCCTTAAGAGAGAAGTAAAAAAATTGCATATAAATCACCGATAATGCATTGAGTTCTCAATAAATAAATAACAAGAGCAAGGACTTACCTGGAAGATTGCATACATAATGCAGGTAAGAGGCCGGTTGTTTGAAAACTCTGAAACTGTGAAGATGTTCAGGCCCCATTTGTTTAGATCTTCCAATTCCTGATAGAAAGAAAGAAAGAAAGAAAGAGAGGAATGAGATCAACAGGAAGCCAACACATAAAACAAAATTCAAATATGTTGCAATAGTTCTTTTCATTACCTTTGAAAGTAAATCCTCCTTGTCAGTTTTAACGCCGAAGCGAGCTATGCCGCAGTTGAGGGTGGACCCGTGGGACACCTTCTTCACGCCGCTGATCTGAGTCATCAACGGCTTTTTCTTCTTTTCTCTGGCCTTTGGAGTGGGCGAGGGAATCTCCACCTCATTCTGTTTGTCTGTGAGAAACAGTGAGACAGTTTCTATAAAAACTGAAAAAATATCTGGTAACTAATCCTGACAACTATGAAAATGAGAACTAAAAGACGTCTCGGATCATGCTAGATGCAAGCGGCGGTTGTTGCCAGATCACATTCCAGAATATTCAATCTCTTCATTGTAGTTTCCAAACAGACCAGACGCATACACGACCGCACAAAAGCTCATTGTCGGAAAACCAGTGGCTGCGTATCACGTTTCCCTCAGTGACGTCAAGAGCTGCCTTTGGCCCAGGTGCAGTGCTACAATTGAATAGCTTACATCTGCCCTGTGTGAGAGCTTCATTGCCCGTTAACAGGCCAGAACAGACTCTCATTTAGAGAGACTCGAGGTATTCAAGCAGGATCGACCCCTCATTCTCCTTTTTCACAGTGGCCGACCTGTCAACAAACCACTCCAGGGGACCCTGTAGCCATGCCTTATATGGCATCTCCTAAAGGTCAACTCTTAGGATGTCCATTGACAAACGATCTTTAAGGGACAGTTCACCCCAAAAGAGAATTCTAAACAGAAGACAGTTTCTAAAATTTTTTTGAACTGTGCTGAAACTGTGGGATTATAACAACTGCTCCTATTAAGCGAATCAGAAGACTTTTAAATTTTCTCAAGCTGCGACACAGTCAACTCTCGGCCCCAGAGGGGTTATTCGGTTACACCAGATAACAGAGATCTCTCTCCCGTAAAGCTCTGGAACGATTCAGAAAAAGCACGATAATGCCCGGGAAATGAAAGGAGGTGAGGGTTGGTTAATTCATAAAACTCATTATCCTTTTCATTCACGTGCCTCCCTAAACACTAACCCGTGTATCAGTCTACAGATATTCTTGGATTTTCTCTGATGAGTGAAGATGACAGAATAAAAAGAGGCCAGAGATGTGGGAGCACTAGATTCACTTTCATCTCAAAAGCCTTTGCTCTTGTGATAAAGAGGCGACCGATCCGAAAGAAAACAGCTTCTATCTGATCAATGCGGCTCATTCACATTGCTCATTATATCCAATTTGCCTGTTTTCCCACAAACACCCATCATGGCTTTTTTCCTCCCTCCTCTCAGGATTCACAGTCACATGCCATCCTCACGCCTCACACGCATTAAATCCATGAGAATGCAATCCGCACGTGCAGGCGCAGATGCGAGATACAGAATGGGGGGAAGACGCATTGTCCTCAAGTCACTACTATCACGACAATACTTCCAGACAGACAAAGAACAGTGAATCCTGAGAAGCATAAACAGAGCCGTCACGTGTGACACGGCACACAGATGTTTTACCAGTTAATGGCACAGAAATCCAACCTTTTTTCGATCAATATAATCCTTGAGACTCACATGCAAAATTTCACCTTCATCTTATTTCACCTTCGTCTTATTTCAAGTAGGACACGTTTAACGATTAATTTGGACCAAAAAGTCTGAATTATCATTTATTATACACCTTAAATAAAGGCATTTCGACAACACAACCAAAATAAAAATAATTCATATAAAAAAAATCTTAAAGATAGACAAAACAAATAGCTTTACTTACGTTTTTTATAATTACTTGCTTTGTTGTCTTGTTTTGTTGTTTTTAGCATACAGCTCAATGATTGTTTATTATTATTTATGCTTAAAACAAAACAAAACATTTAACAAATATATTTAAAAAATGTTATTTAAGAAAATGGTATGTGTTGTCAAAATCTCCTAATTAAAGACAAAAACTTTGAAAAGCAAATTTTTCAAAAGCGCAATGCGACATGCAGAAATGTTTACGCGTGTGAGCGCGTGTATGTCTGTGTATGGATGGGATATGTGATTCCATCTGTTTAAAAGAACAGAAGCTGGATGAGTCACATGTTTTCTTGCCTGGATGTACCGTGCTGGGGGGTTCCACCGTCAGCATTGCTTTACAGCAGGATCCCATCCCCCTTCGGTCCCCCTCCCTTCCCTAATTCTGCTCTCCTTTCCTCCGTTCCTCCCTCCCTCTTTTCCAACTGCTGCATTGGGAATCTCTCACCTCATGCAGAAACCAATGTCTGATGTCATCTCACGGCACTCCACAAAAAAAATGAGCCTTTGTACTGTATTCCTGATTTTTTAATGTACAATACCTGTGTTTTGTCATATTTCAAGAATAATTTATTTTCTTCACCTTCGATTTTCGTGTTTTTCTACCCAATCCATTTGTGAGTCTCAACTGCAGTTCGGTTCTAAAAACGGCGCGCCCCAAATTCGCTCCACGATGGCGCAGTTTCAGCCCACGTTCAGCGAAGTGTTCATGTGTCTGTTTTATGTGACAGTGAAAAATTAAAAAAATTACCCAGAAAGGTGTTGGAGATGAACTCAGACACCTGGTTGCCAGATCTGCTCATCTCAGAGAGGTGCGTCAGCTCCCTGTTCAACATTCTCTTGAACTGGAAAAGACAAAGGGAGAGAATCATTAGTCCAAAAAACTGAAAAACGTTCAACATTGATTCTTTATTAGGGTCGACATTCTCTGATGCACTGTGAATGAATTAGAATATGTGTAAAGCACCGCAGTATGTTATGGGGTTCCCGTCATATCAAACAATGGTCTCAGAAATAATAAATACCGTATAATATACATTTTATTGGCTGGTTAATGTGTTTTCGTATTATGACAATGAAATGAGCTAAACTACAAGGTGGTCAAAAGATAAATGTTTTTGCACAGTTTCACAAGTTAAAATGATTTTTATGTACAGATTTTTTCCCCCATATATTACATAGCCACAAAGAGACGCAATGTTGGTGGTAAATAAAAAAAATGCATATATAATTAAATAAATGAAAAAATGGCAGCCATATCCTGCACCACATCACAGCTTATTACAAAATAACAAACATAACCAACACAAGATGATGTTTTCACATCCATAACACTATTTAAACCAATTAAAAACAAATTCATGAGCCCATAACAGAGCTCAGATCTTTGCATTCCAGCACAAGCAGCCACACAGAGACCCCCGCAGTAGGTATTCCACTTCAATGTCTTTCTAGACCACCAACAAACACCAAAACCATGAGCTATTAGCCGACATTAAAAAAACAAATCAGCCACCATACACACCTTAATGTAACCCCAGGATACAGAGAGAAGGTAATTGGCCTCAGGCATTTTGGATGGTATTTAATCTCCCGAAATCCACAACAGCGCACTCCTATACCACGAAGGAAAAGAGCCAGAGAGAGGCAGATGAAAGGGATTCCTCAGGGTGGGAACACGCAAAACCCCTTCTTCTCTCCTCTCTTCTTCTGCTTGGTATGGATTAGTTTCTGAGGAGCAGACGCGAGCCGTCACCACGACGGCTATTGGCCGAAATGCTCCGTCGTTGACTCTCCATGGCTGCGGATGAGATCGGATGGGAAAATCCCGTCCTTGGCTGGAGGATCCAGACAAACGGCGAGAGCTAGAACCGACACAGAGGGTCTGAAAATGCTAATAAATAATGGAGATGATAAAGCTGCGGAGCAGTGGGAGGATGGGATGTCGGAAAAAACGCAGGGATGCTCATCTGGCTGGAGGGGGGTCTTCCTCTGCTGGATTAGTGCCGCTCCAATGCTGCAGTACGTTCTCGCGCTTTCTCATCATCTTGCTCCGTCTTTCTCTATCTCCCCCTCCCTTGTTCATCTCCCCCCTCCCGTTCTCAAGTCTGTCAGCCCCAGCAACACGGCACAGCACATATGATTTGACAGGGAGATGGTAGAGGTGGGGGGAGTCCCTGCTTTGTTATGCAGGGAAAGGAAAAGACGAGATATGAAGAACAAGAGATCCAAGGATACCCTCGTCTCTTTGAGAACAATTCATCAACCTTCGTCCTCAAAGGATTTCTAATCAAATACAACTTTAAGCCTGTTCATGTCTAATAAGCACGCTACAAATATGACTTGAGAGGGAAGGCAAGCTTTAGATGAACTCTCTATAATATATACCTCCTTTAGGTGATATAATACCCTAGGATAGTTCCAGTCGCCCGTCTTTAATGCATTCCCACAATGCACAAGGCTGCCCATGATAACGGCGTCATATGGATCTCAGTGCTATTTTAGGCATCAGCTAGTGTTTGTATGGTGGGAGAGGAGATGGAGACTTGGATAATTGCCTCTCTTTGTCTTTTTAGGTGACATCAACACCCCCCGCTACTCTTTCTCGCTTTGCGCCGTCTACCCGAGCACCAATTACACCAACATCCCAATGCCATGGCAACAGCATCATGTGACACTGGCTGCTGCGGATTCCCTCCCTCCCTAGCCCCAAAGATGGCCGCCCAGGCACCGCGAGGACACATACTGCCAATTCAATCCCCAATTCATCTGAATCAGGAGGAGGCAGTCGGCCAGAATCAATGAGGTGTCCTTGCAATAACCAACCGGGCCAGAGTCCACTGACAGAGGAAAACCCCAGTGCACATTACAAAAAATCTATATTCTTTTCCAACATATCTCAATTAAGATTGAGGGGAAAAGTATTGTTAGATATTAGTTAGATTAGTTTTTTACATTTTTATGTAATAAATGAAGAATACTGTAAATACATTTTTTATACCCTACTGGAAATTGTTTTTTTCACTATATATTTGATTAAATTATGCTTAAAGCAAGAAAAAAATAGACCTGTTTGGTGCAAAATGATGCATCTATGAACTAACAGAAAGTAGATGCGCAAAGATTAGATATCACCAGTGCGAAACACAGATTCAAGAAAATGTTCCCACGGAGTAAAAGAGAAGCTCAAAGGATTCATGAAACGATTTTGGATTATCTTCTGAACTGAGCAACGTGCACGTCTGTGTTTGCGTGCCTGCATGAGAAAAATAAAGTGTGGGAGGGAGAGAGGAGCAGAGAAAGGGAGACTAAAAGAGGAAAAACAGCAGAGAATCTCTCTGCATTATGCTGCAGTGGGGGTTCCTCCGCTGCGTGTGAGGCGTCTAGTCAGATGTAAACAACTCTGACATATCAAAGAAGTGCTGCCTTCAACAACTCGCATTTCTTCTTATCAAAAAATCAATGCGAGTATCTCCATCTAAGCCCTGTGAGAAACATGTCTGTTGATGGGCGTATGTGGACTGATATTTGCTCTAAGAAGAGCTGATGGTGAATGAAGAGGGAATTTCATTCTGAAAGATCTTTAGGTAGAGAGAGAGATCCCAAAAACAAACAAAGTGATTTCCCATTTTGGGTATAGTGTGCATTCCATGAATAAATCAAATGAAGAGTGTATTTCCAAAAAGAAAAATCATGTTTTTTATTATGCTATAATGTTTTTATTTGTGTTTTATTGTGTTGGTTATTAAAGTCGTTATTTTGGTTTGTCTTTCGCACATTAAGTATTGTCGTCGCTTCAAAGAAAAATCAATTCAGCCACTTTGAGCGGATGGACCAATTTAACGATGTCTTTTGTACTTTTCTGGACCCTAACGACAACTAAAATATGTTAATTTGTGTTCCGAAGATACCGGGAGGACTTAAAACATATATGTATAAATATAAATAAACAATTATTATTATTTTCTGTGCAAATTATTTATCAAATGCTATTTTATCAAGCTTTAATTTAACCTTTTTTACTTTTTTATATATTTATATATATATATATCAAAAAATAGAATCAAAAATCATTTTGAAATGATTCAAACAATTTTTTTATTATAATGTCTAAATAATTTTAAAGAAAATTTTCTTTTACTTTTTTGCATTTTGTAGCCTGGGACAATTATATTTAAGGCAATGCTATTTTCTTTCCTCCACTAGTTGTCAGTATAAACCTACAGCTGTTCAGTCGGATAGATTTGTAAGGTCACTTCACACATACAATCAGCCGGCAGCATACAATCAATTTGAACTGTCTTCATGACCTTGCAGGGTGTCATTGTGTTTGATGTAGGACAAGCAAGTCAATGGAAAATCAAAATGCATTTCACTTTCATCGATTCTATGTAAATGTCATCATCAACAGTGTTACAGCTTTAATTGCAAAATATCTTGTGTACATCATCTAGTGGGGAAAATACACACTCTGTGAGCATTTATTGCAGTAAATGATGTCATCCGAGAAGCACATAATTGCAAAATTGCCAGATTCCTTTCCTTGTAAAGCCGTTGATATATGACAGCGACATGATCTATAGAAGATGACTATGAAAGGCTGTGACGCACGTAGACATGACAAAAGACTTCTCAAGTATATTACAACTCTGAAGAAAGAAGTAGACTGTGTGCCAACTAATAGTGCCCGAGGACACATGCCCTGCGTTTCACTTCCTCTACATTGCTCAAGCTGTGCATGAATGTGTGTCTGCGAAAGATCACAAGCTTAGAAACTAAACTCTAAAAGTATTTAATTCAACACATTATAAACTTTTGCATACTCCTTTGAGTATTTTTTTGTGCAAAAAACAACAGATATGCAACATCCTTAAACAATCCTTTAAGCAACGAGCACATGCAAACTAGATCACAAAAGACCTGCTTCGCTATGAGCTATAAGTATAACCTACAACAAATTTTGCAGAACTTTAAAACATCAGCAGATAAGAAAACCTGTAGTTGTAATAGCCTTATGATTATTACTTAAGGGTTTCTTAACTTTCCTAAGAGGAAGTTTAGCGATATTTTGACCTGACAGCCCGTACAAATTTACAAAAGTTTTTAAAAGACAGTTTGGAAAACAGAACTATATGACTATCCAACAGGTCCACTCTTTGTTAAAATCTTAAAAACCACTCATTTACACCGTTTACACCGATTTACACCACACCGTTCCTAATAATAAACACAAAAAAGCAATGGGCAAAAATTAAAAAAGAAAGAATTTCCAACATAGTACATCTATAGATAAGAATCAATCACAAAATTAAGAAAGCTACTTTCCCCAGCATGCATTCCCTCAGATAGTCCGGCAGTACATTCAACAAAAAAAGTACTCACTTTAAAAAAGTAAATAAAAGGCTCACCTTTCTCAAGCAGTTAACTTTTCCAATCTTTCTGTGTTCTTTCTTGTCAAAGCAGCAAGCTCCCATTTTAATTAAAGTTAAGTTTTCAAAGTCCCGCTGATATTGAGGCTGTCTGTGACTGTCTTAAGTTCTACCGTTCACCGTTTAACAGATGCAACAGTGTTACTGACTCGATTTGAGCTGTGAGCACTGACTATCCTTCAGTGTATCACTGAATATACACTCCCCATCTTACAGTGGGACCGCCTCCTCTGACACACACACACACACACATACACTGGAACTCTAACCACGTTGCAACATAGTTTATAGGGTAAACAATCTGATCTGGAATCCGATCAAGCACACTAATGTGATCTTTTGAAGTCATCAGAGCAAACATATGTCAAATATACTGCAACGGACACACACACACGAATCTGTGGGGAATCTTAACTTACAAATCACAATTGTGAGAGTTTAATACACTTGCACAAAGTTTAAAGATTTATTTGCAATACACCAACAAAAAAGAAATATTACTTTAACGATGATTTAACTCTATATTTGAAATATCTAGAATTATCCAGGACATTGTATTTACATTAGTTTTATAGCTCAATACTCAATGTGTGTCAATGTTTATTTTCTATTAAAGCCATAAAAAGTAATTAATTTTGTTTCTAGACAGGATTTAGACCTATTGTAAAGACAGATATGATCCCTGTTGAACTAAGCTTTCGCGTACAATCCAAATGTACATTTCAGGTTTTTCAACAGTTTCAGATGATTTCAGTATCATTTTTGTGGCCATACTATCACAGCAAAAATGTGTCTGAGATTTAGTTACTGTATCTACAAAATTGTATCTTTGGCTGAAACACAGTGCCATCCAGTACTGTATTTGATATACTGTATAAAACATGCTGAAAGGGCAACCCTAAAGCTCATATAGACTTAACACACATGCACACAGAGCAAAAATGTTTGTCAAACAAATGAGATGACACAGACGTTCAAAAAGGCCAGTAAAAGGTCAGGTTTTCTTTGTACATCTTTGATGGCTATCTTTACCTGTTGTTCCCACAAACTTTTATACAAAAGCCATAATATGAGTATCTCTTAAACCAATTACTAAACATTTATTGAGTTAACACGCTTTACTGTATGTATGTCACCTCTGTATAACCTTTTTCTGCAGAGAGAATATAAAATCTGTCTCTGCCTGCATGCACTGCAAAATAATAATAATAATAATAATGATATTATTATCATTTTTAATTATATATAATATTATAAACAAGTCCTAATATAAATATTAATAAAGTGATTATGATCGTAAATCATTTATGAATAGTTATATACAGATTAAATAATTATAACTACATAAATAATGACACAATCTATATAATAATCAACATTTTCAGTATTAATATTACATTTCTTGATATTTTTTTATTGATACTGGCATAACTAACTTAGTATGTTGTTCAACGTCTGTTCATGTAAACTAATGCATTAACTTTAAAGTTAACACATGAGACCTTATTGTAAAGTGTCAATCATTTTATTTCTCCCTTTTGCAATTTTTGCATTTAATTAATGCGTAAAAATCACTCAATTTTGTTCCTAACCTTTAAGAATAAAATATCTATTATTTTATTAACATTTAAATTTTACTACTCAAGTAAACCAATCATGTTTTAAAAAAGGTGTGCATTTTCATTGGACATCAACCGTTGAAGTGTGACTTGTATTTTACCACTTACACGTTCCTCTCCTACACCTGGATCAGTAAGCCAGGTGTGTGTTTTTTGCATTTCTCGTTTATCTCAGTGTGTGTGTCAGAATCAGTGTGTTCATTCCTATTGTCTGCAGCAAAACTCCCCGTGTTGCAGTGTATGGCTGTTTGACGTCAACAGAAAAAGAAACAAACAGGCGGTGCGGCCTTGCCCTGTAATACAGCACTCGCACCCATTGTAGTCTGGACCCGACTAGAGTTTAGGAAGGAGACAGGAAGCCTGAGTCACAGCTGCAGGACTCAAACATACACACTGAAGCTGTGCGAAGTATCAAATCAAATTCAAGTGATGTACGGCACAACACACAATATGCTTAAAAGTACTACACAGACGATCTGGCAAACAATACAACCGTACTGTATACATGTGCATCTCTGTTACACAGATATATTGCATTCATAGTTCAATATAGTGTTTTCTGATTCATCTAAAAGGAAGTATGATTATCATTTCCCTACGGTAAACTTGCGATAAGTGGCTTACCAATAACAAACCATCGTGACCTCATTAACTCATTGTTCATACCAAATAACAACTGACCCACAAGCTGTCAATCAAATACATTCCTGAACACCCTGCAGTTTACGGCATTTCCAAGCATACGGGGGCGTGTAAAACGATGTGCTGGAAAGAAAGGCGTGTTGAAACCTATTCAAAAGGTAAAGATACTTGCTAACACATTAATCCAGACTACTGTATACAAGACTGCTAGGGCACAAAGTCATGCACTCTCAGAGTGCACCTAAACTGGTAATGCAAACCCAATGTGTTCAAGTATTGGGGCTCGGAATTTGAATTCTGGGATACATTTTGCATAGCCTAGTGTTATACGTCAGATTGTAAATGAAGCAGAGGCAAAGTTGGCAGCTTGTATGGACTAGAAAATACTAGCCTGAATTGTTAATGCAGAACTCAGGGCCTGCTCTCAATAGACCCATTCACAAAACAGCCAGAAAGAGCGTCTGCAGTCGACTAATGAAGAAAAACGATGGGGTTAAACCCAAGTGAAAAGTTCTTGACTGCACTTCAGTGTAGTTTTTACGCAACCTTATATTTCCAGCTGACTGAAAATATGTTTATTTTGTGTTCTTGTTATAAATCATCTAGAGTTATAAAAGTACTAAAATGTCCCAAAAGGATTTGTATTATGGGTAAAAAAATGACCATGTAGCTTCCCAGCTTTCTTAAGCAGATAAGTAAAAGTATACATTTTTTAACATCGCTTTTTGATTCATATATACTATATTATATAATTTTTCCCAAATACCCCTGGGGTACGTGCACATTGGGGTATCAGAGTATCACCAACTTCCAAGACCTCATAAAGTGTGCATTAGCTGGAGGAGGACCTTCTCACCTTGTTGGAGGCCATGTCGCTGACCGAGCGGTACGTCTGGATGGTTTCCAGCTGATCCAGACACCAGTCCAGCTCCTCCATGGTTTCCACTGCCAGCTTCTGGTAGGACTCGTCTGGATAAAGACACACAGAAACAGGGGGACCATGAGAATCCTGCTGCATGGCCACTCGAGCACAGCCCGCCAGACGTTCCTTCATCCTGGGCTCGCACAAGCGCACACACACTCGCTCCCAGACCAAACGAGAGAGTGAGAGCGGGTTCTGATGAACGCTAGCTGTGAGTCTCTTAGGCTCTGTGTTTCCTCTCATTCGCCTGGTGCTTGTGGCTAGGTGATACTGCCTCTTTGGCTGCGTGCCCCTTCCTCTCACCCCCACACTCTCTCTCAGAGCGTTGCTCTCCCTGTGTGTGCCTCTCTCACTCATGACTGTTAGCTGGCTGTCGTGGGGTGATACAGTCATTTGGCTCAGTGCTTCCTCGTTTTCCTGTTTTCTCAGTTTGTCTGTCTGAGACCCCGTTTGACATCACCCTCTTTCACCCCCTCCCCTTTTTATCAGTTGGGGCTGTCTGAACTGTGATGAATACACGCGCACTCACTTCCTCAGATTTTGCTAGCACGAAAACACATTTTTGTGTTGGAATAACATACGATATTTAAGATGAAAAAAATCACTTTTTTTATTTCATATATTATTGTGTGCACACATGTGTTCTAAAAAGTTGCAATTCGCCAAGTTAAAGGCAAAACTATACAAAAATCAATCATTGAGCAATTTTTTTTATATCTCCTTAACGTCACCTGATTCCCAATGATAGCTTAAAAAATATTAATAAGAAGCTGTCGGGTATAATTTCCCTAATTTTCCCGTCATAAAAATTTAACCAGCAATTTTATGTTTCAAACAGAGATGGCGACAGAGAGGCAAAAGTTACAAAAATGGCTCATCCAATTAAAATTCAGATATTGTACTGTGATGAATTCTTTTTTTATATTGACATTCTTTACACAGAATAGAGATTTTGTGTATGAACTGGTGTGTATAAACCATTGTACAATAATACTAAGCGGCAGAGTTATCTCAGTGTTAGGCCCGAAAACGAAAATTCATTCATTGCTTACTCACCCTCATGTCATTCCAAACCTGCATGACTTTGTTATTTCTGCAGAACACAAAAGAAGATATTTTGAAGACTACAACATTGGACCCCATTGAGTTCCATTGTATGGACACACACCACTGACCCATTCCTCAAAATAACTTAGTTAGCGTTTCACAAAAGTCATATACAGGTTTTGAATGACATGAGGGTGACATAAAGTATGACATAATTTGAACTACCCCTTCAATAAACCGGCTACAGTCTCAAACTATTTACAACACAGGACCCTACTGTCCGAGCTGTTAAACAAAATCCGCCCGTTGCATTAATACATACGTACACAAACGATGACCCATCATAAGTTTCGCCACTCATGCCCTCTTCGCTTGAATTAATGTCATGAAGTACGTAAATGGGGCAGCATCACTCCTCACGTGCCAAAGAAATGTAAGAAGCACAGGCGTGAGGCCCTGTGTGTGGGTCTGACTGAAGCAGGGAAGTGTTTACAGTGGACGGGAGTTTTGGTGAATTGGTGCCCTGTGGCTACGGGACACAGACGCTCTCTTGTGCGGCTCTGCCTTTGCTGTGGTGGGTCTCCTAGCTGCAGGGCAACACAGCGGCAGAAATTTAGCGGGACCCAACTGCATGACGGCACTTCTCTCTAATCTCCACACGCTCAAAGCCACATGCGTATTTGCTTTCTGAGCACCGAGAGGAAAACGCGCTTTACTGTGGTCGGTTCTTTTTGGATGGGTGGATGGGTACCTGTAAACTGTAACGCTAAAGCTCAGCTAGGTTGAAAATGGGTGGAAATTGTTTGAACAAGACCAAAATACACAATTTGAGGGACAGTTCACCCAAAAATAACAATTCTGTCATCATTTTACCGCCCTCATGTCATTCCAAATCTGTATGACTTTCTTTTGGAGAACACAGAAGATATTTTGAAGAATATCGGTTACCGAACAAATGCGGTATCCATTCACGTCTGTTGTATGGACACACAACCAATGCAAGTCAATGTGTACCGCCGTTGACCAGTTACCAACATTCTTTCAAAATATCTTTTTTGGGGTTGTACAGAGATGTGGGTGAACTGTCCCTCTGATGTAAAACTCAAAAATGGCAGTTTGCATTTCATGAAGAAAATGTAAACGGTGCCAGTCCATCCCAACAAAACTCAAAAACTCATGTGTTTGATACGTGGTTGCTAATGTGTTTTTTAGTGTTACAATGCATTTGCAGAGGTGTAAGCAGTGTGAATATAAGAATAATATTTCTACTAATAATAAAGAGTGAATTGTTTATTACATACATTTGCCTGTGTGTTTTCATAATATTTTCTTTGATTATGTCTATTTAATTTCGACTATTTCTACCTAAATTAACACATTTGAAAAGTTTTAGACAGATACAAATTTGAAGTGGGAAAAGAGGCCAATGAATCATCAAACCACATTTGACTTTAAACTTCAATGCAACTATTAAATTCAGGTTCAAATTTAGTGGGCTGGATTTTTTCACAGTGTGAAAATGAATCATTTTTGCTAATTGCAGCCACGCTGTAGCCGACTTCCTGTCAACTTTTCTTCATTTAATTCACATCTTTTTCTTTTCTTTACTTCCTGCAGTTTTTAAATACCCATTATTATGTGCACAAATGGCCACATTTAAAAAACTGTGATCTGATTTCTTCATCACGATCGAAGGAAAGGCGTGTGTGAAATGACCAGTGAAGTGTTTGACCACATGTGCGTAAGAAGGTTTTTTTCATTCCCCTCCTTCACACATGACACACATACACACACAACCTGGCGGATTTGGAAAATGAGGCAGGAGTCCAGGAAAGATGCTGACATATGGTCATGCTGCAGTTGCCCACATACCATGAGGTCATCCATTTGCAGAAAATAGGGGGTAGTCATTCAACGTTACCTCAGATCACAAAAGGCCTGGTGATCATTTGATGATGTTAATGTCATGTCTAAGCGTGAGGTGTCAAAGAATCATATGTGGAGTGTGTTGTAAGAGTTGTGTGTCTGTTTTATCCTGATGTGTAGCAGAATTACTGTGGAATTGCGTGTGAGCATGTGCTCTTTCTCTTTTTCTTTCTATGCCCCTCTTGAATTAATGCGTAGTATCACTGTTGGCCAAGCTGCAGAGTGAGAAACTATTGCATTTCCAATAAAGAGGAAATACAAGCACTGACGTCAACTCAAATCTCAATGGGCCTGCTAAGACAACACCTTTCTCTGGTTATGATTGTCAGAAGAGAGGGAATGTGAAAAGAAACGAAGGAAAGAAAGAGATGGGGAAATTCTGGAAGAGCTTGTTTGTAAATTGCCAGAAGACATTGTGAAACGGCATAACAGAGTTTCTCCATTTACGTGGAGGACATGTGACAGCTCTTGGAAATAACGTAGATTAATTCAATATAATTTGGATTAAAAACCTGTTTTAGTTAGTCTTCGAGATTCAGGTTTGGGGTATAAACAGTCAGGACGGATTTTTTTTTATCAGTAGATGAGGCAGAAAAATCACCATTTGATTATAATCAAAGTTGTTGTGCTTCCTCTGTAAACATATGAAGTTAAATGTGCTAAGAATATGAATTAACAGCAAACTTCCCCACACAATGATGTCACTGCACTGCACACGATAATGATGTCATTTCCTCTCTGAACTGCTGCTACAATCTTCCAGATTTTCAAACAAAAGACAAAAGAGTATCACATAAATATCACTCTCAGGGTTTTTTTCTCAACATGGCAATTTCTGAGAAACACTGAACTTCTTCAAATGAAATGTTTTTCAGTAGGAAGCAGAAAGCACTGTTTGGGTTACGAGGACTTCAACAACAGACACTTTAAATAAACATCAAGTGCTGGTAAAGACCGCCGGACCACATGAATGGGAGTCATTTGCACCACTCGCTTGCTCCTTGGGAGCATTTAGACCACAAAACGACTTTAAAGCCGCATATGACCACCTATGAGCAAGGAGATGTCTTTTCAAGCTCTCATTCCATTTCAATGGATATCACTCTTTTTGCTTTTGAGATTACATTCCTTAAAGACAAAAGTGACCAAACGGATATTTGTTTTTAAAGCTCCAGTGTATAACATTTATTGGCATCTAGTGGTGAGGTTGTGAATTGCAACCAATGGTTCACTTAAGCCCACCCTTTGAAGCAGGACGTTTTCGCTTCTTTGCCGAAGCGCTCTACATGCACTGTAGAGCCGTTTGTCCAACTAGGGCTACTGTAGAAACAACATGGCAAATTTCATGCAAGGTGACCCGCAGTAGATAGAAATCGCTCATTCTAAGGTAATAAAAACATAACACTTCATTATGTTAGGTTTTTGTACACCACTGAAGACATAATTATGTATTTTATAATGCATTTCTGTCAATAGTTCCTGCAAAAGATTCCCCCAAAACTATTTTCCTGTTACAACAGCAGTATGCGAGCACCGCTAATGTCTTCCTTGTTTGTCTTCATAGACGTGCCATCAAAATCATGAGCTGGATACCAAAAGTTGGAAGGTTTGAAGCTCAGTTTTTAAGCCATTACGTTTCAAATAATTGTTTTTTATATAATAATTTATGGGGGGGCACAGTGGCTTAGTGGTTAGCACGTTCGCCTCACACCTCCAGGGTTGGGGGTTCGATTCCCGCTTCCGACTTGTGTGTGTGGAGTTTGCATGTTCTCCCGTGCCTCGGGGGTTTCCTCCGGGTACTCCGGTTTCCTCCCCTGGTCCAAAGACATGCATGGTAGGTTGATTGGCATCTCTGGAAAAAATTGTCCGTAGGGTGTGAGTGCGTGCGTGAGTGAATGAGTGAGTGTGTGTGCCCTGCGATGGGTTGGCACTCCATCCAGGGTGTATCCTGCCTTGATGCCCGATGACTCCTGAGATAGGCGCAGGCTCCCCGTGACCCGAGGTAGTTCGGATAAGCGGTAGAAAATGGAATGGAATAATAATTTATCCGTCAATTAAGAATATAAGAGTAATTAAATGTCAGCAATTAGCCTTTAAATGTGTAACATTTATAAATCATTTTATTATTTCTTTAAAATATTCTGAACTTATAATCATTTTAATTCATTTAATTTGATCAAATAACATGCAACAAATCCATATGTATAAACATCTCTGGAGGTGACTACTTATAATTGTTTTCCAGTGTAATGGTACATAATAACTATACATAACAAATAAACATGGTAAATGGAGCCTTCCAAACACTCTGTGGTACAAAACAGTCCAGTATGTTAAAGTGTGGGTGTAAGAGAGAGAGATTGAGACGCAACCCCCAAAGCAAAGGCCTCCTCTGCCTTTCTTTCTCCCCTCCATCCTCTCACAGCCCATCTGAAATATTCCAGGAAAATATGCCATGTTTATTTACGAGGTCCCTCGACAAGATAAAAAATGGTTTAAATAACTGCCAAGAATTAAATTATAGGATACGGCGTGGGGGGGGCACGGTGGCTTAGTGGTTAGCACGTTCGCCTCACACCTCCAGGGTTGGAGGTTCGATTCCCGCTTCCGACTTGTGTGTGTGGAGTTTGCATGTTCTCCCCGTGCCTCGGGGGTTTCCTCCGGGTACTCCGGTTTCCTCCCCTGGTCCAAAGACATGCATGGTAGGTTGATTGGCATCTCTGGAAAAAATTGTCCGTAGGGTGTGAGTGCGTGAGTGAATGAGTGAGTGTGTGTGCCCTGCGATGGGTTGGCACTCCATCCAGGGTGTATCCTGCCTTGATGCCCAAAGACTCCTGAGATAGGCGCAGGCTCCCCGTGACCCGAGGTAGTTCAGATAAGCGGTAGAAAATGGATGGATGGATACGGCGTGGCACGCAAGCCAAGGACCAAGAAACAGCGGTCTGAAACTCCCGGTCCTGCTCCAAAACCCTTTCCTCATTCCGAAACGATTTGTTCAGTCATGGTCTGAATCGCTCCTTCACCATTGATGTGTATTCAGGCTGAAAAACTCACATTTTCTGTCATAAACATCAGTCAAATACCAATACACTCCAGTTTTAGCAATGGCTTACTGTATGTAACCTTTGCAATTAAAATGACATGTAAAGTCAGACAGACCCCTCACCCTCAAACCTAACCCTCACAGAAACCTTTCTGCATTTTAATATTTTCAAATAAACACCATTTATAAAAGGTTTTTCTCATGAGGATCTATGAATATGTGTCTTATGAGTATTAAACTCATTCACCTCGGCGGTGTTACTGCAGAGTCAATTTCAGTTCTGACCTCTATAGATAATGACTTGTTTCAGACATCTGTATACAGACGTCTTTATATTTTAGATGGTATCGACTCATGGATATTACATGCTTCAGTTCCAAATGTACCAAAATGTACACACTTCACATATGAATATAAATGAGGTCACATTGGCTCAATCCAACCAGTGGCTTTTGGAAATTTCCGAAATCCGTGCAGTAAAATCGAGAATTGATGAGCCGCATTACACGAATCAATAGTCAGTTCAGCGATGTGATCCGGGGTAAGCGACCACACAACATCCAAACGTGTATTCATAGGGTTGTGGGTGGTTAAAGTGAACATACAGTATACAGACACACAGGGAATGCTTTGTCCCGTTACCTGGCCTGAACCCTGCTGTCAAAGTCAAGAGTATTGACAGACCTCAATAGGGCTGTTGTCACTCTGACCCATTCCAACCCCATTCCTCTAGGCTACGCAGCCAGCATAACCCAATTAGTTCTAACTTTTGTCAGGTTTGGTGATTCTTTTATTCTTTGCTTCTGCCATTACTGGCAGAGCCAATGGAGATTCCAGAGAGAATCTGAGGTCAGCAGCATATGATGCTGTGCAATGCGAGTTTACTTCAGGAAATTTTGTCTGCAAGTAATTCACTTTGCCTACCAACAGGCTCTTAGTTAAAAAATGTAGTTGCTCGCTTTTTTCAAGAAAGGACCCCTTAGGACCCAGAACTCTTCAGAAGCCCAAAAGATGCCATTTGGCAGCATTTCTAGTGTAACTTCAGCTCTGTGTAATGAGGAGATTCATATGAATGAATGAACAGAAGTGGAATGGATGTTAACAGAATGTTTAACTGGAATGAACTTTAACAAGTTATTTACCGACTGAAACAAAAAACACTTTATGCTCGCACCAACACGATACATAAGAGTTAATTAAAGAAGGCATATGGTGCGAATACATGTTTTTCTGTGTCTTTGGGGTTTAGCCGTTTCAGAGCATTGAGCTTTGTAAAAAACCTGTGCGTTTCAGATAGGCGAATACAACATGCACAAAAAAAATGCAATATTAAATCCTGCATACACAATGCATGACATCTAAAACAAACGATAATATTCATTTTTGAAGTGTCATTTAAATAACCTTCAGCCATCGTTCTCACCTCACTATGCAGGCACGTCACAGCTATTTATTTTCTTCAACTTGAAAGGGAAATATGATGAACAGGAAGTCTTTTAAGCACTGAGAGGAAGAAAGAAAGATTAATGATTATGTCACTACGAATTTTGGAATTCTTAATGTGTCTACATCATTCCAGCTCACTTGCCTGTTATTTCCCATGATGCAACATTGTCAATCAATCATGCTACTGATAAATACAGCAAATAGAACAAAAGGCTCTTTTAGTTTCTATACAACATTGATGAAACAAGACCGGTTCTTTACAGATTAATATGCTAGTTTAGACCGCTTTGTCTTGGACATACATGCCAATATTACACCACAAATAAGTTCAATCGAAAAACTTAAAAATGTCGTCATCATTTACTCACACTTTTTTCTGCAAAAATTCCCTACGTAATCTCTGTCGTGATTAAGCGTGATGTGGCAGGTTTAAAAAGGTTTTAACATTGAACAATGACTTTAGAAGATGTCCATACGACTCATTTGCTATGTTTTGCAAAACTTGTATAGTGCTTTTTGGTCCGTTATATCATAAAAAACTATGCACCTTCATAAAAACAAGCAGCACCGACTTCTAAGATATCCTTTTATGGTATAACAGTGTGCAACTAAGCGTAGTGTTACAGGAAAGTGATCTTTTGTCAGTATGAATGCAAAGAATCTACGCTAATAAAGCTGTAACTAACCTGTTAGTTCACATGTAATTCTATAAACAACTTCCAAAAAGTTGACTCACAAGTGTTTTTTATGGCAAATGACTTCCTCATTCTGAGCTCCAGAGAAGAAAATGAAACATTCGGATGCTAATGTACCCAATGTAACCTCGAGTTTGTTAAATATACAGTATGAAGACTGTTTTTCCTAGCTGTCAGGAGAAATTTCAACCTGGGTAAAACTCCTAAACAAAAGCATCAACGACTCTCTCCTTCTCTGGTTTATTTGAAAACATGCAGGCCATTTGGCAGGGTTGTTCAGTGGGGAAGGGCAGTTTGTCTGCTTTATGGCTGTGCTGACGTCAATGGCATAACTCAAATAGTTAGCAGGGTGCATGCTCCAGCTTTCAAACGCTGCACCACAGCAGAGCCAACACTAAAACCCTAGACAGACTTCAGTCAGAAAACAGCCTTGGCTAACATCTGTTCTTCTCATTTTAAAGCACCCATCTCAAACATACTGTATCTATACCTTTATAATATACTAATCAGGACAGGAGTTATATAGGAGAACAGCTATAACATATTCATGTTTGCTAATTACTTTAAATTATAATACGTTGGATGCTAAACACATAAACATCTAACTGTTCAAAAATCCATTCCAAGTAAAATCAATCAAACTGTGATTGGGTTGTTTAGATTAACATGATCACATTTGTAGTATAATCTGTATTAAATCCAAATCAATACAGAAATGTTCAATGTTTCTATCAGTTTCCATAATTTGACAGATTCCTGGATTTTGTGCTATGCCATACAATAGTAAAGATCTGCTCTGTGTTTTTAAAGGTCCAGTGTAGGAAATTCAGCGGCATCTAGCGGTTAGGTTGCAAAGTGCAACCAATGACTCACTCCTCCCCCTCCTTTTGAAGCACTACGGTGGCTATCACAGGACTAGGCTGTCAAATGATGTCAAATCACGATTAATCGCATCTAGAATAAAAGTTTTTGTTTACATAATATATTTTTGTATTTATAAACACATACACAAACATGTATACATATTTAGGAAATATTTATATTCATTTATTATATTTTTCTTAAATATATGCATGTAAGTTTTTATAAATACAAAATTAATATGTACATAAAAGAAAAATGTAGATATAAACGCGCGGTGTATGTAGATAGAAATAGCTCATTCTAAGGTAACAAAAACATACGGCTTCAATATCTAAGGTCTTTATACAGCTCTGAAGACCTATTTGTGTTTATTGTATTGCATTTCTGTCAATAGATCCCCCAAAAAGTTCAACACCGAACCCCTACGAGGCAATAACTAAACAAAAAATAAGTCAAATAATACATTGAATAAATCAGAATTTACAGTAGAAAAATTAAACATCTTTATAACAAGATACATTAACTTGAGAAGCAAAATCACAAAAGATATTAGGTCTAGTTTTCGTGGAAACTAAACTAATTAAATGTAGCGAGACAAAATACATGAAAACAAGACAAAATATTTGCACTGGGGAAAGAAAAATCCCCAAAGTTTCTAATCTTGCAGATCTTGCTTCCAAATGGAATAAAAGTAGAAGCCTTTTCATGGGAACATAAATGACTACAATGTGTAGAGTTATGTAATGTTCCCTGGGGAGGCAGAGGGGTTTTGAAACCATTTGAACATTTCAGCGAAACAATATAGGAGCCTTGTGTCTTAAAAGACCATTAGTTGTGTTTCAGCAAAAGCACTTAAACAAAATGAGATGATGTCATCACTGTATCCCGTACTGTATAACATTTACTGTATAAAGGCCTTTTTAAACACCTGTCTTTTGAAAGACAGAAATCTTAGTCTTAAAGCTCATGCCATAATCATTACATAGTGGAACAATCCAACTATGAGTCTTTAGAGAGAATCCAGCTGTTGTTAACAACCACAGTAAAATTATAAATGCCATCTGGTGAATATCAGATGGGCAATTTTTGCATTAATCTTAACACGCAAGCTCCATCATGCAGCTCCAACAATGTCCTTTGAAGATTTAAAGCATAACATCATTGTACAGTATGCACCAAGCGCCGAAAACAGTAAAAAACACCAAAACTACAATATAAATAGCCCAAATAAAGAAACAAAACACTGAACAATGTGCCGGTATCATAATTGGTGTCATAAAACTCCTCTGAGGATGTTGAAACCAACAAACCAGTCTCATAAACAAGTTGACTCACGCCTGTTTTGTATTCTAAGAAGGAAGTAAAACCACAAAATGCTCATGACATTTTAATCTCGTTACCTAATTCTAGTACATAATATAGAAGTACGTTGTGGATCTCCTACTCCACGCGAAGCCACAACCCTTGCTGGAAACCAGAAATGTTTGAAAATATTATTGATGATGTCACGCCGTTTCTAGGGGTCTTGTGTGTATTGACATGGTTCGGGGCTAAGATCTAAAGCCAGTTTGGCAAACAGGAGTGCACCAGGGGCTTTGGGAAGAGAGTGTGGCATTCCGCACTTTCACACACAGAATCAACACACGCTCTAGACATAAGTCAGGCAGTCGGGCCATGATGACATGTACACATTTAACACGCGCACACTCGCACACAACGGTCAAACACCGAAGACAAACGCAGAAACGGTCACGTAAGCCGTGCACACAAAGGCCTAAGATAAACCGCACCAGACTTAGAGGCAGCTGCTACAACGTACTGAAAGGCCCTCAGTGGGTACGGATGTGCTTTCTTAAATATCACTGAACCGTCGTGGTCTCTCAAAAGCTTCCTTTCTGTTGACGTTTTCCCACTTCGTTGCCAGACCCGGACGGTTTGGGTGGGCTGTTGCTATAGTAACAGAGTCGGCGCTAGATGATGAATGGAAAGGACTTGGCCGGAGGTACAGAGAAACAGTGGTTTCGCTTACAGTCACAAAGTTACCTTGTCTCCTGACACAAATATAGCCGAAGGGTATTGGTTCAGTAGATGCAAACATGTACAGTATATACTGTATACAAACCAACGTGGCAGTTGAAGAATAACATACACAGACTCTGCTCTAATGCATTGCTATGTATTTTTTCTTCTAGATATGTGTTAGGCCGAGAAACCTATCATGGTTGTTTTTGAATATCTGTGCAAAACAAACAGGAAGAGTCTGTCTGTCTTCCTGTCATAATCATAAAATGACTTACTATGGTCTTTCCTGTAGCAAGTGGACACGCTCCAATAGAAAGCTCATTGTTTGGAGCCGCTCACATTCTTCCCCTTCCTCAAGAAGACTTTCCTAAAACCCCAGTGCTTTTGTTTTCCATTAATCTGCGTATGAGTTAAACTTAAGTCATAGCATTAGCGAATCGATGACGTATTGAAAACAGAATACCAAGAATTTTGGATTTTCGTAACTTCATCTTTTTCTAGGCCGAAGGACACTTGTTACATAAAGAGAGCAGGGACTGTATAGAACTGTATTGAATATTGTATAAAACTGAGCGTAACGTTAAAAAGCATAGCCTACGATAATATACAACTGCAAACAACATAACACAACATAAATAAAAAGACAGTAAAGCTAGCAATTAAACATTAAGACAAGCTTCTTTACTACATTAGTGGCTTAAAGCTGCTATCCTTAACTCTTTTGGTTCAAAATAAACAACATTTCTTATTATTTGCATGCCTCTTGTCATTTCAAACCTGAATGACTTTCTTCTGCAGAACATAAAAAAAAGGTTTTTCAGCAGCCATATCCCCCTGCAAGGGGTGCCCACCCTATGGTCTGTGTGGGTCCTAATGCCCCAGTATAGTGATGGGGACACTATACTGTCAAAAGCACCATCCTTCGGATGAGACGTTAAACCGAGGACCTGACTCTCTGTGCACATTAAAAATCCCACATTCACCCATTCGCCTCTATACATCATGTCCTCCTAATCATCCCAATATGTACAAGTTGTCTCTCCTCCACCAATAAGCTGGTGTGTGGTGGGCGCTCTGGAGCAATATGTCTGGCGTCGCATCATCCAGGTGGATGCTGCACATTGTTGGTGTTTGAGGAGATCCCTCCTTCCATGTAAAGCACTTTGAGAGCGCAGAAAAGCGCTATATAAATGTAGCGAATTATTATTTTTAAGATATTTTGAAGAATAGTGGAGACCGAACAATGGCTGTACCCATTCACTTCTAATGTATGGACTCAAAACCAATACAAGTCAATGGGTACCGCTGTTGTTTGGTTAACAACATTCTTAAAAAACAAAATGTTTGTGTTCTGCAGAAGAAAGAAAGCCATACAGGTTTAATATGAGAGTAAATGATGATCTGGTGATACAAAAAAGTCTTGGATTGCAGCTTTAATATTATATTTTTGTATAGTTTGAGAGCAAGCAATGAATGGTGGAACCACTGCAGTATTGTTGCAGACCCCCGCTTGGAGAGTCCTGTCATAAACCATCATTGAATTTATATGGAAGCAAAATCACAGGTCTGTGAACTCAGGTCTCCATGAAGGAATAAGCCGAAACATTTTTGGTCATTCAGTTTCCACACTTCCTGCTGGAAGTAGTGTTAGTGAGGAACACCACTACGTAGTGTTAGTTAGGAACACACTTCCTCCTCGCTTTCCAAACTATTTCCTCTAAACCTGCTGTATTACACGTGGGGTGGCACCTCTCGTGCCATGCTGAGGCATGACCCCTCAAAGCCATGACGATGACACTGACGCAAACTGGCGTTCCCTTGGGTGATCTACTATATAGACCAACATTGTAACTTCCAGCGAAAACAACCCCCCCCCCAAAAAAACACTTGTGCCAGATAATACCAGATGGGGAGTTTGAGTGCTTTGTTGGAGTTAAAGCCATTAACTCTAACATCATTAACGCTCTGCCAACAAAACCTTTGCCAAAGAAAAAACATCACAGGGAAAATTGCCCACAACATTTTTGTGTAAAATCATATTGCACCGCCTGTCAATCCTAATCTAAACCATTAAACCCAAACAAGCAAGCCATTCCTCAAGCACTGACGCAAAAATCTGATTTAGATGAAACTCACTCTGATCTTTTCTCCTTTATTAAAAACTCTGGAGATTAAACTGATTCTGATTCAGCTTTAACAGGTTTCTATTGACGCAAGTACGGCGGATCAAAGCTCTTGCTGGGGGTCAAATTTGGACTTGCGGCAAGTGAATAATCCGCACACACATTTGAAATGTTTTGTTAGTGGAGCTCGTGAGACACAGGGAAGCAAAAATATGAAGTTAAAGGTTTTTGCCAGAGGGCGTGAGGCAAAAGGCCATGTCTCTCACTAAATCTTAAGTCCTGTTTGTGCTGACAGGTTTGCAGTTAAAATATAAAAATCTTTCATTTTTAAGATGTTTGTCTTTTTGCGAGGGTAGACTGTGTTATGTGGGTATTTGAGAAAGGTGAGAAGAATGTTCCCTTTGCATATGATCATCGACGTAATGCAGCAATGTTGAAGCACACGTCATTTGATTAATTTGTTTTTAATGATTTATGGATTCACATGATTGATGTGTTGCATAATAAACACTTTCCTGCCAAGAATGTTCATTTTAAGCAACACAGAATCAAATTCCATGACCATGATTGAACTAATTTAATTCCGTGTCAAGTTATTCAACCTAAAATTAAAATTCTCTCAGAATTTTCTCACCCTCATACCATAACGTTCTTTTAAGGTATAGTACGTCACCCAAAAATGTCAATTCTGTCATCATTTGCGGACTCTTAAGTTGTTGCAAACCTGTATACAATTCTTTTTTCTGCTTAACACAAAGAACAATATACGCAAGAATGTTTGTAGCCAAACAGTTCTGTGGGACCATTGACTAGGAAAAGAATACTATGGTTGTAAATGGTGCCACAGAATCGTTTGTTTCCTACATTATTCAAAATGTAATGTTTTGTGGTTAAAGTTCATTTAAAGTTCAGGCAACTTGAGGGCGAGCAAGTGATGCCAGCATTTACATTTTTGGGTGAAATATAACTTTCAATATGTCTACACATCAATAATGTAATCTCAAAGGAGATTTAAAGTCATCAGCATAATTGAATTTCATGGAGGTTTTGTTTTTTTAATCTAGTTAAATATGCTTGAAATATTGTTTTCTCACAAGCATTATCATACAATATACATTTAATTTAAATTCATTTTTGGGTGAACTCTTCCTTTAAACCTAAAAAAACTGTCATGAGATTTTTAACAGCTACGGCCAGTTGCTCAGCCCACACATAAAGTTCGACGTCAAGAACGCCTACGACCGACCAATAGTACAATGACCTGGGTACTTCCAGTGATAAAATCCAGTATTAATGGGGATAGTTTTTCGATCCCTCTCTCTTTTTCTATGTTTAAGTTTTTCCTATAAAAACAACAAAAACAACTTCAGGGCAAGAACAACTTCTCGTTTTTCATTACAGTTTGACTGAGAATTCAACCTACAGTAAATATAGATCTAGGCGATCTTTACTGAAAGTCACAGGCAAGAACACAAAGATGCAAAAGAAAGAAATTCCCTTTGGGAAAAAGGAAATGGATAGTTAATGGACATACAGTAAGAATGACTGTTCGGCCCGTCTCGCACAAACAAACACAGACAGACAGACTATAAGTGTCCACACTGACTAGTTTGGTGACTGGAAGTCCCTCTATATCCAGCTCATGGAGTAGATAACAGAGCAATGCCAGGAAGTTATCACCATGGCAACCTTCTTTGGCAACTCTTTTAGGCTGAATTGCAGACTGGTATCATTTTAGATTAAAATGAATTGCACACTGGTCAAGGTGCCCTTGACAAGAGTTTCCTGGCAGCGTGTTAGGTGTTCTTGGCTGATGGGAAAGCCCTGGATTCTGATATGTCTAGAACGCATACTTTTTGGTGGTTTATAACAGATAAATGACCTTTGAAGCAAACCCTGCTGAAAAAACAATACAAATTCCAATGATTTTCATTACAAATACTAGGAACCCATTAGCTGTTTACCCTTAAACCATTACAAAACTTTGATGTAGTGTGCTTTGGATCTTCCAGGAGGATTTAATGGTGTTCTACTGGTTCTCATCTGTCAGAGAACAGCTCACAGCAGAGACCCTCAGAGACTATTATTGATTCCATTAAAACCAAAACAATTCCCGATATAAACATTTAATCCATTAGAATATCTCAGAAGGGAAACATTATAATGAAATTAAATAAAAGAGATTACAGAACAGTTTCTCCGTCATTATTTTATCAAAGAATATTACAATTTTGAAGCAAATATATTATCCAAACATTCTTATGTACATCTATATCATGAAATTATCTATGTATGTAGGTTATGTACGTTATCTATACATGTGACCCAGTCTGTGAAATCCAGGCTTAAAACTCAAATTTTCTAAATTATCAACAATACAGAATGTTCTTAACAATATGTAGGATGATTTTACATTGAACAATGTAAATCACAAAAACATGACTTTGGCTGGGTTTTCACAGGCAGGGTCACATATATTATTATAATATCAATATCAGAGTGAGACATTTGTTTACAAAACGCAAAAATATTTAAGAATGTTTTCATTCATGTTTTTTACAATAAAGTCTGTGTGAAAAATCATCTCATCGCACGCATTTTACATCACTCAGATATTTTCAAAGAACTTGTCTTTGACCCAGGTGGGGAAAGCCAGCAAGAGAGCCAGTCGGCTGATAAAAACACCCATAAACGCTGGACAGAGCGCACTGCACTGACCTTCCGTCTATGTGAACACGCTATATCTGTCAGTCATGTGGCCTTTTCTACATGCCACGGGCAACACTTCTCTGTTGTTACTCCACCTCATGTGTGTTAATCTCGTTAATCATACAGTCTCACAATTATGAAACACTGACATTATACAGAGGTAACAGTAAACAAAGCTTAAAACTTTATCATCGCCTTTTTATCGTTAACTGCATGTATACAAATTTAGTGTATAGGTTTTATCATACATACCTTGAGAATATACACTCACCTAAAGGATTATTAGGAACACCATACTAATACTGTGTTTGACCCCCTTTCGAGCTTTGTGACATGGTGCATTATCCTGCTGGAAGTGGTCATAAAGGGATGGACATGGTCAGAAACAATGCTCAGGTAGGCCGTGGCATTTAAACGATGCCCAATTGCCACTAAGGGGCCTAAAGTGTGCCAAGAAAACATCCCCCAAACCATTACACCACCACCATAATTGCATTAATGAGAAATTGAACAGGTGTTCCTAATAATCCTTTAGGTAAGTGTATATATAACTGCTGTAAGACTCAAAAAGAGAAAAAAACACATTACTCACATTATTTTTACCAGATAAAAGTTTGTAAAACAATAATTATATCCATTAAAATAAATCAAAAGGACAGTGACAATCTACAGTGATTTGTTACACCCAAGCACGTACTATCAAATTTAGTTGCTGTTTCTTCAAGGAAATGCATACGTGCAGAGACGTCAGAGATTAAATTTGATATGGTCTCACAATGCAAACTTTAGTCAAACAAACACTGCTATTGTATGTCTTGTGAAGCATATCTCCCACAGGTTATAACTCCAGCTCTAATCTGTCATCTCTACACTCTAGGTCTGGGGCTTTCAAATTGGGGTCCGGGGACCCCCAGGGGGCCTCCAGAAGGATGCAATTTTCTAGGAAAAAAGATTAAGCAAAAAATGATAGTCCACAGTGTTTATCTGCTTTTATTGCTATTGATAGTTTCCAGAATTGCATATATTTGAATCTTTCTAGTGACATTTTTTAGTGAGTCTTTTTTCGGACTCAAATTGAAAACTGACTATTTAGGTCTAGAAACAATGTGTTGTCTCAATAATATTCTATTTACTATTTATCTAAAAAAAAATTTTTTACGTTTCTTTACACAGATTTTTTTTAGATTAATATATATTTTAGAAAAGGGGTCCGCACAAAAGGTTAGTCATATTTGGGGGTCCGTGGCATCATGAAGTATGAAAACCTCTGCTCTAGTTGACCTACAAATCTTCGTCAGATCTCGTCCTGACCTCAGATCAGCTGCTGGAGTTGTTAAATTGTCTAACTCCTCGGTATGAATAATTTCAGGGTCTTACCTGTGATTTACCAGCTCTCAAAGCAAGAATGAAAACATACCCATTCCCAGAGACCGGAGACAGTGCCGGAAACTCGCCACTTGACATCACAACGAATTCCTCATACACTATAATCTTAGACAAACTTAACCTGGATGCTAAATAATTCTAACGGTCACAAACGAACGGACTACAAAATATTTCCTGCCAAAAATGGATCAGCTATACCTGTCACATTTATGGTCTGTTTTGATTCAGTTTCTGTTTTCTCTTATAGTTACTTACTTATTAGTTCACACCTGATTCTGATTCTGTTTATTAGATTTCCTACATTATTTGAGTCCTACGTTTTCATACGTTCATTGTCTAGTATTGTTTATGGTTACGTGTGCTTCGTGGTCCTGTGTTCACACGCCTGAGGATTTATAAATTACCGGTTGCAACTCTACGCTTGTGTGTGTGGTACACATGTGACAAAATTAACATTATTTGCTTTCAAATCCATCTAGCTTAAATTGTTAATTCTCAATTGTTAATAACTCATGTGTGATTTATGTGTCTAAACAGTATTGGGAGACTGTAACTTACAGTACAAACTATTGTAAACGTATTTTGGGCAGCTGTAACAGTAACACTGTAAAACGTATCTAATCCTGTGACATCAATACACAGACATCATGAGCGTGTGTGTGTATATCAGCACTGAAAGAGAAGACAATGGTATTTGTCTGTCTACGTCCTATTTTCCCCATTTGGTCATTAAGCCGCAGACGAGTTCATCTCATGACCCGTGTGTGCGAGAAATTAACATTCGCACACTGAAAAACACCTTCTGGGTTCCGGAGAATTCCAGCGGTATGGGAAAAACAGGAAAAATCTGCGCTCTCCTTCCTGCCCAATGACCCTGTTTGCTTGACACACAGGAGGCAGTTTTG
The DNA here is from genome assembly GCF_015846415.1 of Triplophysa dalaica. NCBI lineage: Eukaryota > Metazoa > Chordata > Actinopteri > Cypriniformes > Nemacheilidae > Triplophysa > Triplophysa dalaica. The sequence continues at coordinate 18,431,553 of NC_079547.1, read as the reverse complement.
GAGCAGGCAGTAAGTCAGTGGTTCCCTAGTATTGTCTCAATTGTTACGTTACATCACTACAGTTGTGCTTCCACAGAACAGTTGCATTGTGTGACAATAATGACAATAAGAGGAACATCACCTATGAATGGCTTGGCAAACACGGTTTTTAGAACAAAGATGGAAGTACTAAGAAAAAGGACGTTGAATCCTTTTTTTATTTTGTCATATCTGCCATGTTAAATGTGTGTTGCTAGTTCTATGCTTGCCTTATCTTTCTTCTGGCATGAAAGAATTTCATTGAGGATCAATATTTATATTACTTTTATACAATAATTTATGTGGCAATTTATTTTTAATTTGTTTACTATGCAAATAGCCATATAATACGATTGCCAGGTCAAATGGCCTTTAAGGTTATATCTCTTCACAGTCCTTGGAAACCTTGGATGTCCAAATTGGCTGTTTTTTCAGAGAATGGAAAAACACTGTCTTTTTTAAATGATTAAATACTGTTTCGTCCAAGTTAACAATAATCCTTATTATTAGTTAGATATTTGCAAAAAGCCAGCGACAAACATAAAGGGTAAATAGTAGTAATAATTTTACACAAAATATGGAGATGCAAGGTTTCAGAAGGACAGCAGCAATATTAATCTAATAGTAGCTTTATGTATGAATTACATTAAAGTTATATTTAAAATCATACATAACTATTATCAATAATGTATTTCTGACGAAGTATTTGCAACAAAATATTTTCTTGTTTCTAATGATCTTTCTTTGACTTACTTCTATAGCATTATTCTTGTTTCTCTACTGCATGTTCTAAGATATATTTACTGTAAAGCTGCTGTGCAACAATGCAAAACTCTGAGAAGCGATACAGAAATAAATTTGAATAGAACTGATGCATTCACCAGACAATTTATTAGTCTTTCTGTTTTTCCTGATCAAACCCACGGCCTTTGAGATTTAGCATCATGAGCCACGGGAACACAGACTGCTGCAATACTTTACAGCCATTCTACAGAACTGTAAAGTACATATAATTTTCCCAATGCATCCTGTATAAGATCACATTAACTCATGATGCGTGACTATCTCGTATTTCCAACAACATATTGAAACTGACTGCCAACTAGTAAGTGAGTAAGTGTGACATTACACTCGACTGACAGTTCAACAGCATGTATCATACACTCAAAGACTGATCAACCCTGAAGATATTAAGGAAGTGAATCTAGGTCCACCTGGTTTAAGAGGAAGTCAACAAAGCCGCATGCAAGCTGACTGACGTCAATTACAACCCACTGCACCTGACAGGAACTCATATCAATTTCATTCTCATGCTCTCTTTTTCAGTATAATGCTACTTAGTGCTGCTTTTCCCTTCCAAAGCAGCTTGTAAAGCACATAGAGGTCTTTTCCTTCTAGGCTGCTATTAATGATCTGTTGTATTTCATATACTCATTGTAGAGTTGTTCTTCTGTCCCATTTGTTCCCACTCTATTCGATTTTCCATCCTCCCTAGAGCTGGATCGATTTTGGCTGTGAAGCATCCATATTTCAGACACCAATACTGTTTATATAATATGTGTCCTGTTAGTTCAACCCTGTACATGATGGTTTACCCATTTCCTTTCATATTTACATTTTTATATTTACATTTTCATACGACCTATGTCTTCCATATCCGACATCCATACCTTACCCAAGGAGTTTACAGGAATAGCTCACCCAAAATGAAAAATGTTGTCATCATTTGGTCACCCTCCAGTTGATATATACCTGTATACATGTCTTGGTTGTGCTGAACACAAATGAAGATACTTTTTGTATGTTTTGGGCCACCATTAACTCCCATTGTAGTATTTTGTCCAACTATGGGAGTCAATGGTGACCCAAAATGGCTTCTTTTATTGATTGAGATGTACTCTAGTAAAGAAGAAACATTTACGGTAGGAGGAGGAAGGTAGAATGAACCTGCACCTCCCATGTGAGCAGCACCAATGTGAAATGTGTAAGGGAAACCCCTCATTGAACGTTTATTTCTGAATTTTCCCATTTTTTTTTGTGTTGATAAACATTATTGTGTTACAAGAATACAGTCAATACCTTATTCTTACTTACCCGGACCAGATTTTAGTCTCTACCTTCTTTTCCTCAACCAAATGAGAACAATCTCTATCTCATTATCCTTCAAAACGACCTCACCATCTGCCATTTCTAAGAAAACAGTCTGAGCATTATAACAGAGTCCAGTGAATGGCCTTGCTCATTTCAGTCAGATTACACGTCTGTCTGCCGTGTTCTCTCATATCACATCGGGAACCATCCGCAAGGACAAAGAGCCAACTATAAGGAATTTTCCCAGCCGTGATACAAAGACCTGACCTTCTGCTGAGGTACAACTGTTGTGTTTGTTGTGCTTGGCAGGTGTGCATGTGTGTACGAGTATCCACCATGTTCCATTTCCTATGGTCAAACACATTCTGCACAACTAGACAAAACAGCCTCAAATATGGGAACTGCGCTTGCGTGTGTGTGTACTAAACATGTCAACACTGCTGGGCTATTCAGCAGAAGCCGCAGTAGAGATGAATGATGAGAAGTCACGTAGCATAGCATGAAAATATACAGACACAAAACAAACCCAAAGTTGCTTTAAAATTATGAGAATCTGCCTATTCGAACACATCTAAATATGTGCTAATTCTGTAAAAAGATAACATGGTGCATACATGGGGGTGAGAATACACCAGAGAACTTACCAGGTAGGCACACTCTGGTGATGGGGGGCTGGTTGGACACAGGGGACCTCCTACAAAGAATAAGCAACGATTACTAAAGTACAAAATATTGCAGCCTAAAAATAAATGATTATCATCAAAATGGCTTACACAACAGCAGAAAACACCTCCTGTGCGTTTATGAGAAAACATAACAATGTGCAATAACTGTAAACAGGATTAAAGAGGTCATCTCCACGTGATCAATTAAAGTGCATTTTGCAACATATTATTCTTTAACCGTATCAAACATTTGGCACACCTTTTAATACAGACAAATTATTGTTATATCACAGGGTGTGTCTGCTTTTCCGCAAACTTTCCCTCGAAGTTCATCTGAACTGGGTTTGCATGAGTCAATGGCCCCTAACAGCGCTTTGTAACTGCCTTGACGTACATCAACGGTTATTTGGAAGGGTAAAGTAATTCTTCCATGAATAACAGCACCTTTTCGCCGTTTATTCTCATCGCTCAAGTGGAAAAATGCAATTCGGGGACCGTGGAAATGATCTGCTTTGGGAAGTGATTCTTGGCATAGATTTGAAAAACCTTGAAAAGTGGTGAAATGTTAAGTGGAAAATGATTCCAGTGAAATGTCACCTATGTGGGTGGTGGAGTGTGGAAAACAAACGGTTGGAAAGACTGGCCTCTTGTGGTTGGACCTCCAATAACACTTCCAATGATCACTAAAGCAGGTAAAGGAACTGTTTACGAAAACATTTATGTATGTCAAACACATAGGTTTCTAATAAAAGCAGTTACCATAAATGGGGAAATTGCTATGTGTCACATAAACTGAAACAAACCAAATTTCAACCTGCTCCTCGTTTAAATTGTATCGCTTCAGATGAAATAAAATGAATGGATGAACGACTTCTATGATGCTTTAATAATCCATGTATGTCATTTTGGAGTTTACTGTATGTAGGGGAGAGTGGGGACGAAAGTACCATTTTTCAAATTTTCTTTTTTTTTAAAGATAATTTTTCAGAAAGAGATTTACACTCACCTAAAGGATTATAAGGAACACCATACTAATACTGTGTTTGACCCCCTTTCGCCTTCGGAACTGCCTTAATTCTACGTGGCATTGATTCAAGGTGCTGAAAGCATTCTTTAGAGATGTTGGCCCATATTGATAGGATAGCATCTTGCAGTTTATGGAGATTTGTGGGATGCACGAAGCTCCCGTTCCACCACAACCCAAAGATACTCTATTGGGTTGAGATCTGGTGACTGTGGGGGTCATTTTAGTACAGTGAACTCATTGTCATGTTCAAGAAACCAATTTGAAATGATTTGAGCTTTGTGACATGGTGCATTATCCTGCTGGAAGTAGCCATCGGAGGATGGGTACATGGTGGTCATAAAGGGATGGACATGGTCAGAAACAATGCTCAGGTAGGCCGTGGCATTTAAACGATGCCCAATTGGCACTAAGGGGCCTAAAGTGTGCCAAGAAAACCTCCCCCAAACCATTACACCACCACCATAATTGCATTAATGAGAAATTGAACAGGTGTTCCTAATAATCTTTTAGGTGTGTTTATATTTGCTGTGGTCCGTAACTCACAAGTGTGGTCTAGCAATACCAGGTGGTATTTGGTTCAAATGATGAATGACTTCTGTATAATTTCACTTTGAAGATAAATTGCATATGGTTACTTTCAACCCCATCAGTAGGGATTAAAGTACCACAGATGGGTCAAAAGTAATATAAGCTAGATAAAATACCAATATAAGATAGATAAAAAAAAGTTAAATTTTGTGTTACTGTGGTTTTTATTAATTTAACTGACTATGACCTTGTTAATATGTAACTGCAAACACCTTATGTCTTTTATCTTTGCCAAAAAATATTAAAGTACATTTCATTTTAGATTTCAGTTTTATCATACGTTTAAAAAATAACCGGATAGTACAAACTTGAATTGTTTCGAATATTTTAATATTGATGATGTCAATGCATTTTAACACTATAAACAATATGAAAATTACATGAAATTAAATCGGCATAATCTAATTACATTACCAAAGGGGTGTTACTTTCGTCCCGACAAGAACTCCTGACATTTAAACCCGATTTACTTTTATAATGAAAAACTCTGACAAGGCAAACTTCAGGATGTGTTACAGCACTGAATCACCTGTAGATTGATCATTACTGTGACACATGAAACGAGATCACAACTTGTACTTTGAAATAAAGCACAGCTCCAGAAATTACTCTCCATTCTCGAAAAACTGTTTCATATCACGGATATTCAGCAGCAAGGTCAAAGGTTGTGTGCTGAACATGAAGTCAAAGCTTGGAATGCAAATCTAGTCAGGGCTCTGAGTAAATCGCTATGTTACTTTCGTCCCGTGTTACTTTCCTCCCCACTCTCCCCTACTGTTATTAAACGGAAAAAAAATTTTGGAAAACAGAAAGAAAACAGCACAGGTTTGGAATGTCATGAGGGTGAACAAATCATAACAAATTTTCAGACTGTGCCTATGTTAACATTTCATCTGTTGCATTTCATATATGATCCTGGACCACAAAACCAGCTTTACGTAGCAAGAGAATATTTGTGGCAAAAGCCAACCAAACATTGTATGGGTCAAAAGGATCGATTTTTCTTTTATGCAAAAAATCAGTCAAGATCCTGTGCCATGAAGATATTTGGTAAATCTCCTAGTATATATCAAATATCAATATATCAATATATCAAAACTTTTTTTTGTGAGCGGATGCTGCAAAATCGATAACAAAAATAGCCAGAAACACGCCTACAAACTCGGCTAGCTGCTGTCCGCTCTTTGGGAATTACCTGCTCAAGGTATCTATGTAACGGTTAGAATTTTAGCTTTCGGGTTCATCAACATCATTACAGCGGTAAGCCAAAAGAGGGTTAGAGAGGGTACCTGTTTCTTAGCAAAGGCCTGCTACAGCGTCTCTGATTAACAACTTTAAAGATGATTTTCTCAATATTTTATCATTTTTGCACCCTCTGATTGCAAAGTTTTAAATAGTTGTATCTCAGCCAAAAAATGGTCCGATCCTAACAAACCATAGATCAATGGAAAGGGTCACATATGAGGGAAATACTGTGCATTATGTGTTTTTTTTTTACAAAACTAAAGGGATATTTCACCTAAAAATGAAAACTCTGTCATCATTTACTCACCTTCGAGTTTCAAATCTGTAAAAATTTTGTTCTGGTGAACACAGAGAAAGATGGAATAATGCTTATAACCAAAAAGATCTCACACTATGGTAATCAATGGGGGATTGACTTCTTGCAAATTCTTGCAAATATCTAACTCTGTGTTCATCAGAACAAATACATTTATACAGATTTGGAACAACTCGAAGATGAATAAATAATGACAGAATTTTCATTTTTGGTCGAACTATCCCTTTAAGGATTTGTCTTGTAACTAACTTTTCAAAGACAAAGGGTATACAAGGTTGTGTGTTAACGTATTTACATTTAAGCTTACTTCTCACACCTTACAACAATACTTACTTGTTAGAAGAGCACTGAACATTGGTCAAGACAGTGAAATTGTTTCTGACACTTCGAAGGCTTGCAAGAACCTAGAAGAAAGGAAAAATAAAACCAAGAGCATGTTTCTCTGAAACTGAATCTGCAAAGCAACATGATACTGTTGTGAAGTTCACATGCAGTGTTTACCTGAGCAAAAGGTGTGACTATCAGGTCGTCCCCATGCCTACAGTCAGAAGATAACAAAATAAGTTTTTGAACTATGGGAGGCTTATGTAGACTTAAATGATATATCTACTAACAATATGCAACAGTGTACTGTATACATTTATTCAAGACATTGTCATTGTCAAGAACATTTTCCAATCAAAGCCATTTCTGCAACATCTTTTGCATGTGTAGCATTTAATTGTGTAGCAAAATGAAATGCTATTAATGAAATAAATTGGCAGACATCATTGTGCTAACGTCTTCACCACATCTTTATCACCTTTATCTGCTCGGTAACCAAGTACAAACCTTTGATAAAACATCATTGGCGAGGTGGCAATGAACACATTTCACTATTGCAATGCACTACTGGCTGGAATTCCAGTACAACACAACCAAACCTCTACAGATGATCCAGAATGCAGAGCAATAGTGGTCTTCAATGAACCAAAGACATCACAAGTCAGTCCCCTCTTCATAAGTTACATTGGCTCCCTATAGTCGCTCGTATCAAATTCAAAGCACTGCTCTTGCCCTACAAGACCACCACTGGTTCCTTAGCGCCATATCTTCACTCGCTAAAACAGACTTATGTACCCGCCACATCCCTACGCTCTGCAAACGAACGATGTCTTGAAGTGGCATCCCAAAAAGGGAAAAAATCATTCTCACGCACCTTCTCTGGATCTGTTCCACATTTGTGGAATGATCTGCCCGTTGCTGCAAGATCAGCAGATTCTGTAGCCACCTTTAAGAATCGGCTGAAAACACATCTCTTCCGTCAGCGCCTGACCGATAAGTTCTGAATTCTATCTCTTTTTTATTCTCTCTATCCTTATAAAAACAACAACAAAAAAACAAAACCTTAGCTTTGTATACTGTGATAGGCTATATGAGACCTGTTTTACTGCACTTATGATTTTTGTTCTCCTTATGTTGTGCCAATTGCTTCCATTGTTTACCTCACTTGTAAATCATGTCTGCTACATGTTATGGAAATGCAAATAAAAACAACCAAACCAAACAACAAAAAAGTGTTGATGGATCACTTGTAAGTGTCAAATGAGGTTGCCTTTCACTTCAGCACGCCGACCCTAAATGCCACTAAAATGGGTTACCAAGAACAATCCAGCTCATTCCTCAGGGTCCAGCAGATATTTGGCTGCACAGTCTCTGGAAAATGCCGTTTTATATAATTCCAGAACTTTACTGCCAGAAGGGCAGAGAAAATCAGGATTTTATAGAGATTTGTCACGACATGCATCTCATAAATCAGCCCCCTCCATCTTTACCCTGCAGAAATGTACACATTCATTTGAAACTTGAAGGTACTCGTATAACCAATTGCTATTGGTTTCAAGATGTGGTGTTAAGATGAGTAAACATCACAGAATTCCCTACTTCAAGCTACAAACATTTACTGTTATTTCAGCTCTGTCTGTATCCCTTTATATGATTTTTAACAAGAGTGATCTGAAGGAAGCATTGCTTAGGGTTTTGTCACATTTATCCCTAAAACATCTTAAACCATCCTAGGATGATATGCTGGTCTAAAATGGTTTAAGATGGTGTAGCTGGTCTGCTATCCTACAAAAGTCTTTCAGGTGTTTAGATGGTTAGATGTGTGACAAACTGATTAACCCAAGCACCCAAACTTTTCTATAAAACCAGAAAATCAGATTAACCTTTCCATGCTGCGAGAGCAGTCAGGACTAGCATACTTAGGTTGGATTAACCCTGCGTTTTATTTCAGCAAATAAAAAACAGCTTATGGTCACATGAAGACCAAAACACCACCAAAATTGAACAACATCACGTATGTTTACAAGGTGAATAAGACAGTGAAACTCACAGTTCTGAGGCGACCGACGAATTTCGAGACATAGACTTTGGTGAGAGGTCATAGTCACTGTCCGAGCGGTAGAGGAAGGACTCTCGTCGCTGGTTGTGACCAGGAAAGTTCGTGTGAAGGACCAGACCAGAACCTGGAGAGGCCTGGGGGTCCAAAGGACTACAGCTTGCAGAGGGGCCATTTTCCACATCAAAACTGCAATAGTACAGAAAAAAAAACATTATTATGGCGTGCAAATATTTAAAGAGCATCTACAACTATACAAACTGCAGACATTTAAACATCATTTTATAGAAAATTATAGAAATAAATAAAATAACAAAATATTCTTTAAAGAAAATGAGAAATACTAGAGCAGTTTTAAAAACACGGTAGTACAGTACAACATGTTCCCTTAATGTACTACAACACTTTATTACTTAATATTCAAACAGCTTATTCAGTAGTATGAATACAGCAATCATTTTTTGCCTTCGTCATCAAGATTGAAGGTACACAGATCTTATTGACAATTTTTAAAGACCATCCCCTGAGAGCAGAGTTCTGGAAAGTCTTAAAGATTCCCAGCGCTCTGGACGGAAGCATGTCTCATCTTTCCAAACTCTCAGGAAACATAGTGGAGATGGCCTCAGCCCACATCAAACAGAACAGAAGCCAGGGAAACACTTACGCTCAACTCAAATAAACATTGTCTAAAAAAGGTTGTGTTCGGTTCTGATGTGCTCCTGATATCAGATTTAGTGATGTGCTTTACGCTCCGAGCGGCGGAGATATGGTGACCTCCTACTGTTGCGCTTTTGTTTCTCAAATGCATCAAAGTAAAACAAAGCCAAAAGAAAGAACAAGTTTGTTCCTTGTTTAGCTGATATTGTTTAAAGTTTAACTACTGTACTATTTCTTGGCAAAAGAAAAAAACGAAACACACAAATAAAAGATATAACATAATTTTGACCAACTGACTGGATTAGTTATATTTTTATATTAAAACATTACATTAAAGATGGACTTGCAACATATTATATATATATTATAAGGACTTCAAGACAATTTGGGCTTTTTTCAACACAAGACAGAAACAACACAGGACGTAACAGTCCAGTAAGCAATGCCCTAGCAACCAACTGCCAGTACACCCTAACAACCATATAACAACTCTTTAAAGTCCCAGTGAAATAAAAATGACAATGCCTATTTTTTTCATGAAATATTGCAGGGTTTATAGTAAATAGTTTATCAATGTGATTCATTCTCTATTTAACTGTGTGTGTTTAACCGTGTGCCCTCATAATCTTCAGTTAAAATCTGAAAATGGACGTCCGTCCTGTAATGACAATCCATCTAAAATGACGTATGTTAGACAGCTTGGGCCGAGCAGCCATTTATTCCTCCCCTTTAACTATCGGTCCGCCGGCATTTTTTAGACATCCAATCAAATTGCAGAGAAAGCTGAAAGCCACGTCCACAAAATGCGTCCGATTACGGATCACTGGGACTTTTGACACAACTCTGAATGTTACTGTATAACAGAGAGTCAAGGGCAATGGAACAATACAATGGAAACATTTTACGGTACAATGTACACACAGATCACACACACATGATTTTGATAATGCCATTATGTTACATGATAACACAACATTTCTTCAGTGACATTGGGCCTTATGACTCACCTAGTGACCAACAAACACAGGTTCAGGTTACTGAGTGACCCAGTCTACGCTGGAGACCCAGTGTCTGATAACACACACTAACACTAAAGTCAACATCCTGCTATTGTGTTGCTCTTTCCTGTTAGACTTCCATTCATGGCAATAACCAACACTGATATCACTGACACATGTGATATCACTATAACCTCTGATGGTGCTCTGTGTAAAATATTATTGTATGTCAATGGACAAGGCATTTATTTTAAGACAACTGAACTGACACGTGTCATGTGCGCATTGACACATGAATGTGATTAGCTGAAGAATGAGATCTAAAATGAAGGAAAGAGAGAAAGTGTTATGAGATAAAATTTAAAGTTTGTACACCTGGGTTTATGGTCAAAACTGTACACACCACTCAAAAAAGTCTGCACATGTCACTCTGGACTTGCTTTGGTTAGTTTGTTTTGTTAGTTAGAATTTTTTCAGAGATGAGAAAATGTACTGTTTCAAAATAGAAGATGAAATTCACTGTTTTACAGTATGTACAAGGTAGTTGTTATAACTGTGGTCAATTCTCCATACAAAGAATATTTAGCTGTACGATGTTTAGGGTCCAACAAAGTCAACTGTTCCCAAGTTCCCAGATAGTCCTTTTTTGGTTGTACTGTAAGTCTTGTAGCTCTACAGCCCCCAGATACTGAAATTCCCTCCATCAGCATCTCTGTGACATTTCATCTCTTCTCATCTTCAAACAAGCATCTGTTTACTCAGTGTTATTTAAATGTTTGCATTCTCTGTTACGTGACTGCCCTCAATACATCCTTCATTCTGTTGTATTTGTTTCTGCGGTCTTTTGTTTCGTTTGACTCGTTTGTTGTTTTTAGTTGTCTTTGTCCTGTTCTGATTTGTTTTGTTGTGATTGTTTGCTGTCATGCATCACAGTCCCTAAGTTTATGACCTACTACGGATTGAAAAATATTTGTTATTAAAAATTATAAAAATATTTATATAAAAGCAGACAGAAAATGTAACATTGCAACATCTAATTTCTAAAAAGCAAAAATAGGAATAGTCCTAGACTTTATTTTACTTTAAAAAAAGAGATCACAAAGCCAGATAAACTGTATTTTAGTCTCATTAGGAGAATTATATCTGATTTAATGGTAACACTTAACATTATAATACTAATAAGATATCATTAACTAACATTAATGCATCAGTTAACAAGATGAGCAACATATTGTTGGAAAAACGATTCATCTATGTTAATGTCAGTTACATCAATACAAATATAATTGTTCAATATTTACTTGGATATGTTATCAGATACAACTTTTTTTGAAAATGAATTTATTAGTTAATGTTAACAATTAACATCAACCAAAATGAAAAAGTAAACTAAATGAAACCTTATTGTAAAGCATTACTGTTTTTTTTACATGGTGACAGGCTTCAAAGGGATCAACTGTGCTGAAATCACATGATTACAATTAGTTTATGGAATAAAGAATAAATAGTGTTTTGTGCGATGCATCCACACAGGTTACAAGAGCGACTGTAAAATAAACCTTCACAGTAATAGGCTATTTCATGTTGAATGGCAGCTTTATGGGATTTTTGAGCGGCTTGTAATATGATAACATGACAGTTCACTTCATGGCTATATTCGGTTAGCTTTCTCATAGCACAACCCCACACGTTTCGCAATGTCACGGAAATCCCACTTTTTGTAACAACGATTAGATGTTCGCCTTATTTACACGCAGTATCGAGTCTAGAGCAGAACACGCTCTGGGTCATTTCATCTCCCCGGAGAAGTCAGGGAAAAAAAAAGCTATCAGGAAACGATACCTCTGACCTCAGCTGTAACCAGTATGCCTGATTCCCATGACACTACACATCCTTTTATTCGAGAAAAAGACAAATTTTCATTTGCTATTCATTGATAATCTCTCTGATGGACTTGGCACATTTATGATGTCACATGGCGACATTTCCCACGAATAAGAAACAAACGAACAAATTGATATGAGTTAGACCCTTGAAATAGTTACGAATTCCCATGAGATTGTGCTTGTTAAAACACTTGACAGCCCTGTCACCATTCACTTTCACTATACGGAAAAGTACAGGGTGACCAGCCCAACTAACATCCTTGTGTGTTCAACAAATGATATTAATATAATATAGGTTTGAGACAACATTGGCCTAGATAAATATTGACTTTGAGAATTTTAACATTTAGGTGAACTGTCCCTTTAAGCAAAACATGAATGTAATCAACAGGTTTCTCAATACGGTTGCTTGCTTGACTTGACTCCTTTTTCAATAATTTCTCTAAAATAAAGCAACATGTTTATGGAAAGTGATGCTAACGGTTTCTGTAAGTCATTTTTAGCGAAATAGTTTTTGACATCAGAGCTGACCATGTTCATCCAGCGCACCATCAGTGCTTGTTGTCTTCCACCTAAAATACAGTATAAAGTTTATTCTTGTTTAGATTTGTAATACAGCCAAAATGCTGAATGGTTTCTTTTTCTTGCTTCTTAGGGGTTGACTAGTAAGACTCTCATTCACTTCTTCTTGCGGTATGTGTAGGCTACAAACTTCAGTTTATGTAGGGCAGAGTGAACAGATATCCCCTTCTTGCTTAAAATGGGAGGTGATCTTTACACAGTGATATAAGAACGCGTTTCTCACACTCTGACGTAAAGAACCATTCTGTGGAAATTCTGTCAAAAAAGTTTTTACAATTGCTTTCGGTTCCTTTCTTTGGTAGTGGAGCAGATGGGCAGGATATCGAAATGGTCTTTACTGTAACAGACGAGTCCTCCACTTATTAAACAATGAAGCATTAAGACTGTCATCTTCTATAATCACTTGTTTGAAAGGAAGAAGGAGACTTTACGGGCAAGTAACATCTCCTCTGGAATCAGAGAGAGGGAAGTTCAGATGAACTGGTCTATGAGAACATTCAGGGTTCTGGAGCTTTAAATGTCAGTGTACAAGGCTGAAAAAATGCAGAATGCTTTTTCCATGACACACTTTGGACTGCTCAAATGACTCCAAGTCTAGTCAGGGGACCATTAAAAAATGTTTATGGTGTTTTGAAGGAATTTAGACGGCATGTATACGCATGTTTGTTTGTGCCAGCTTTAATAGAGCGATCGCAGGAAAAGCCGCAGGAGCAGAGCAAACTTTGCGGGTAGGGGTGGGGCCTGACACCCCCAATAAGGATTATTTCCCTCTTAAGGATGTCAAAACAAGATGTGGTGAAGTCTAAGCCTTCTTGGCAAAAATTGTTTTGCAAGGCTTTACATCTGAACTAAAATGTGGATATATAAACAAAATAAATATAAACATAATCACCTCTAAAATGGGTCATTGTCAGAACCTTCCTTAGAAAAGAGAACCTTAGCTTTTTGCACTGTTATGAAATGTTTAGGGCGAAATGATGAAGATGATCTTTAGATATGCCATGAGGTCACTTCACATCATAGGTGTGAATGAATCATGCTGCTAAAATAAACTGAACTTATTCAGCGAAGTACGCATCTGCATTACACAAACTAGGTAATCTGGGCACGTTGAAAAAGCTTTAAATCCACACATTTCTACCTTTCAGCACAAATCCACATAATGTGGAGATTAGCTTTGTTGGCATTTGGAGTTATTGAAGACCTTTACACACACACTCCCGACGTCAGAGCATGCTGTGTGTAAACACAGATGTTCACATATTCATTCATGTGTTTGACAACCAGAATGTTTCAATATATAATGTGTGGGTATACAGACATATTCAAACTAAAAACACCACACACACAGACACATATACACGTTAAGTCTCCATACGTTGTGGAGACTTTGAGATTTAATGACTTTTATAATGTACAAACAAATATTTTATCCCATAACTGTTACTCTACTTCTGAACCTGACCCTCACACAAAACTTATTGGGTTTTCAAGGTTATAGGGGACTTTCTATACACATAATGCACAAACGGTACCTTTATATCCTAACCTATAACCTCAACATACCCCTAAACCAAACCGAAGCTCTTTTCTTCGTGTGGACCAAAAAATGTCCCCATAAGGTCAAAAATGACTAAATCTAAAAGCACAAAACAGACAGATAAAGCCAAATATACTCCTACACTCCTAAATCTAAATGTGCTTCACTGCATTCAGTAAAATACTTAAACTGAAATAATAGAGGAACTATAAATGATGGTGGTCTGTGGTGGTAGCTTAAAACAATCTTGCTTCCAACTGCTTCAATATGTCATCTTGTAAGCTTATTTAGGTTTGCAATTAAGCTTAGACTGTTTACACACACAAAGCAAAAGCAAGACCTGGTGTAAGGTGTGAAATAACAGCACAAGTTTATGTAGCAGTTGATATCCCAGGTTGACATTTGTGTGTAATCCACTGCAAACACAGTGGCCCGATGGTAAATGTTATCTAAACCAGCTGTGAACAATTTGACTCTTATCTTAACACAAAGCTTGATTTACTTACACACACACACACACACACACACAGCTGAAGGAACAATAACAATCACAATGGACCCGGTCCAAAATCACCGGGGATTAGAATGCGATATTACACGCTGCTGCAGATGAAGAAGAGGTAAAGGACAAAAGACAAGCAAGATGAGATGACACATGATCATTATGTTTTTAAAAGACACCAGAAAAAGGGACAGACAGGGAAGTAGTGGCCCATAGTAGACGTTCCAAGAAACGTATGTGTAAAAAGCTAAAGAAAGTCGAGCGTGTCAACCAGTTCTAACCTTGATGGTGATACATGCAGCCTCCTCACCACTTCCTCACTGAAGTCAAAGTGAACCCTGCCTCTGTGGCAGGGCGACCTGCGCAGCATGGCCCCGACACAGCGCTGTGAGCTTTTACCAGCGTCTCCTCTGCATGACTGGCTAACGTTTAGTGCCCTCCCACAGAGCTTAACTTCATTGCACAGCCACTTCCTTTAGAAGTCCAGCTGTGAAAGTGTTCCACGCAGCTCTCGCCACGAGAACCGGCCGCAAATGAAACCTGGGGCGGAGCTGTGAGAAAGGACTGTGAGTGTCTGATATGAGAAGTTTAATGTGTGCTTTATGACAGTGTTAGACATAAAAAAGGTATTTGATGCACAATGTGTCCTGGGGCTTTTCAAAAAAAATTATACAAATCTTTAAAAAAGTCCTACAAATGGTTCTTCACAGAGATGCCACAAGAACCATTTTTGGTTCCGCAAAGAACTGTTCGCTAAAAAGAACTGTTTCCTTCTTTATTTTTTTATATAAAAAAGAACATTTTCAAAAACAGAAAGGTCTCTTAGGATATTCAAAGTGACAGTTCAAAAAAATGAAAATGGTAAACAAAAACAGTGGTCTCCATTGACTTGCATTGGTATTGTGTCCATACAATAGAAGTCAATGGGGAACATGTTTTTGGTTAAGAGCATTCTTCAAAATATCTTAAGTAAATGATGACAGAACTTTTGTTTTTTGAGTGAACTACTCCTTTAAGGTTTCCTATGGAACAATTCCGCCAATCTTTTTTTCTTTTATGGCATTATGAAGGATCTTTATTTTTTAAATAAATATTTATATATTTATTTATATGTGTAGAGAAAAAAGCAGTGACCATTTCTGAATAAATAGGTTACACTGTTTAATATAAAGGTGCTTAAAAGGTTGTTCACAGCGATGCCATAGAAGAGCCATTTTTGGTTCCACAAAGAACCATTTAGTCAAAGGTTCTATAAAGAACCACCCCTTTGTTACTTTTTTATAATCTGAAGAACCTCTTTTCGCCACAAAGATACTTTTTGAAACATAAAGGTTCTTCAGATGTTAAAGGCTTTCTATGGCATCAAATATCTTTTTAAAGCACCCCTTTGAAGAGTGTAGTTGCTAATAGCATTTAAGTGCTGTTGTTGTATAAAATCTATGAAGGTGCTCTTTTTGGTTGTATTTTTTGTTTTTGAATACAGAAACATGCTTTTGCACAAAATTCCTGTTCTGATACATTAAAAGCATTTCTTTCAAGGTTTGCGATCTTTACTTGTTCATTTTAAATAGTCCTTCAATGTGACAAATGCGTTTTTACAATTACAAATATTCCTTCACATTGTCAGGATTTTAGTATTTATTTTCCTAGCTAGTGAAAATAATCCTATTCTTGAAATCTCTCCTACTCAGACCAAAAAATTCAAATCCACTCCAGGAAACATATTTTACCATCCGTGTAGAGTAGGAGCGTGTTCAAAGTGCTTGAGTGCAAATGAATCAGCAGTGACGAATTCATTTCAACTCGTAGTTAAAAGCAGAGCTGACAGAGTACAGGAGACAATTGCAGAGGAAGACCTGTCTGGCACACAGCTGACGTTAAAAGCCAAAAAACCCATAGTAAAATATGCTGGTGTGAGTCCCGCAAATGACTCAGTGTGAAACTATTGCAGTTCTGCTCATCAAAATGAAATAATTGTGAAAGATGGAAAGTCATAAATGAAAATGGGAGAGAACTTGCTATAGTAAAGTAATTTTAATAAAAAGAATTAAAGATATAAAGTCGTCATTCTACATAATGACGTCCTGCACACGGTTTGTTCCTTGCAGTTTTCAGTATAATTAATGAAATAAGCATATCATACAAGTGATGCAATTTATATTTGATTGAATTTATGATTTAATAAATCATGCGAAAATTGAATGCTTATCGTAGTCTTTTTCAAACTCCACGAGGTCAAGACAACAGTACAGAATACTCCCCACTAGATGGCAGCAGTGCAAAGCTAAATAGCTGAAATAGGTTAAGAGCAGTTTAAATCCACTTTATGGATCTTAAAGAATAGTGTAGACTACATATTATACAGTACTTATACAGTAAATTATACAGAATATATAAGTAGAAAGGTATTTTGACACAGCTCAAATGCTCCAGGGACATACTTAGATGCAAGTGTGTTATAAGAAGGATAAAAAAGATTTTTATATGAATTCTGGATACATTCTGTGTAAATATCCCTGTAATAACAAAGTGCAATTTTCAATATCCTTCAGCTAATACACTATCTATTTTTTATACAACTTTTTCTGTAAATTATATTTCATCTTGCTGTATATAACGCATACCTTTTACTGAAATAGTCTATTCTATTTATTACCTGTACATATTTACATACACACATAACTTTACTCTCTATAGCTTTACTCTTATGTTTACTGTATTGTATTTCTTAATTTTTATAACTTATAACTGACCATCAATTTAAATGAAAAGCAATTATTCAAAATCACCGAGCATCATCACGCTAGCACCAAAATTTAATCAAATTAGTACAATGTTGGGCTGTGAAGCGAATAAAACTTTTAATCTAATTAATCACATGATTTTGCGATTAATTAATCTAATTCATCGCAACTTTATCACATATCCCATTTGGTACCAAATTATTATTTAAAGCCATAATAAGACAATGCAGAAAGTAGCTTCAGATGTTCAGAAGCTGAATTATTATAATTAAAGAGCAATTGTATATTGATAATGTAAAGATCTTCTTTTTCCCAAAGAAATAGTAATTCAAGTTTAAAATCACATAAGGGTAAGTTAATGTCAATGAGCAGATTTTTTGAGTGGGGCAAACTATCACCAATTTATTGGTATTGTTATTATTTAACTTTTTTATTTTAACAATGTTAAAATTCTTTGAAGAATTAAAAACTGCCAGTAGGTGTCATTAATTCATTAGATTCACTGAATTCGTTCAGGAATGCAGTAAATGACTATTCATGAACACTTCTCCTGAGGCTTATTCTTTGAAAAATTAAGAAAACAGACAATATTATCTATAGAATTTATCTTAAAATGTATTTGTTATTTAATTAAAGCTTGTATAAAATGACATGGCATGTGCACTCGTAGTTTTCTGGGCATAAATAGCACTTCTATGATATTGCGCTTGAGTGATTGCATAATCAAATCAATATTAGACAAAACCTCATTCAGGGACTTTTTTGCACGGATATCTTTAATTTTAGGTTCTTTCTGACAGTATTCTGTAAGTTATATCATGCAGTAAGTTGTTGCCAGCATCATATTTATCACCAGTCAACTGTATGAAATGTGAAGAAAATGTAATCGTGTTGATTTTCCATAACGCATGAATTATAAATTAAATGCACGGCCCTAGTAAAATTATAATACAGTTTAACCACAAAAATACATTACAAATATACAAATTATATAGGGAGTAATAATACGGTTAAATTGTAGAACCAATTATGAGTAGCACTAATTCACAACACACCACAAGTGGAAGTTAAATGCATTGAACTGTCCCAATAGACCCATTAAGACATTCTGTCTAGATAGGACATTCAGAAAAAGTGCTGATCTTAAGACACCTACAGGTATCACAGAGTAAGTGGAGAATGGGTCCAGAATCACTAAACCTACTTGTTTTAAGCCATTATTTACATCTAACCTTCATACTTGACACCAGAGAATCAGTATCACACAGGATCTAGGAGAAGAACAGCAGGCCAGTTCTAAAGTCACATGGCCATTTCTTTGACTGTGGGCTAATTTAAGCAGATTTGTAATTATGTTTTGAGGCAATTAAATGAACTGATTACACATTAACCTTCATTATACTTTTCATTCTTGTATCACCAGTTATCCTCAAAGTGACTTCTGCAGGAGATACCAAATTCATTACTGATATATAAAAGAATGAAAAGATTTACAAGCTAAATTAATGGCTTTATTGGCTCCACAGTAAATGCAAAGCAGTGACAGAGAGTGTAGTGAATTCAACAGAAAACAATACAGAGTTAGCCATTGGTTGCAATTCATGACCTCACCACTAGATCGCTACACAATTTATAAAAGCTCAGTGCAACTCCTGACCTCTAATCATTTCCTTTGAATCACGTATTCGTAGACAATTAATCTGTTGAAAGAAGTAAAACACCTTTATAATAATAAAGCAACTTTAAACAGTATATTCAGACAAATATAAAAGGAAGCGATACAGATTTTTTTCTAGATGTCAGAAAAAAGACTGAATAATCATTGCAGGAGTCGAGACATTTCCTGACATGAATAGCAGTCAAAGGAGCTTGTTTTCTTAAGCTTCAGAGAAAAATCTGACTGAAATTGGCTGTTGAAAACCATTAGGCCTATTTTATAAAAATGACAAGGCTTCACCCGCCATTTCCGTTTAAAATCGCAATTGAACAGTGAGATGAACAGAATGTGTTGAAAGTCCCACATCTTCAGCTGTGTTAGCACTTATCGCTGGAATTACAAGTGTTGGCACCGAGAGAACATAAATTAGAGGAACCATAAACAAAATAAAAATCCTAAACTGTTCCCCCTGAATGCCAATGCAATATTAACAAGGGCCCACAAAGGGGCATTAGAGAAAAATACTTAACAGTCCGCTCTTTAAAATACAAGCTCATTGTCTGTAGGCTGTTAATTTACTTCCAATTAATTCATGTAACACACAATCTTTTAATAAAACTGAATAAAGCTCTGTTTCCTGCTCTGTATAAGTCCATTAAACACAACTTCATACATATCTTATTTGTGGATGACTGTTTGACAGTCAAAGAGAATATAGTCAAGGAGAGATAGAGGACCCTAGACAACGAAAGCAAGTGGATACACATTAAATTTATGATTATTTGACAAAGGAAAAGCCCCACCCCTAAGGAAAACATCACTTTTGCCAAAAAATTATTCATGCAAATTAGTTGGAAAGTCATCAATTACATCACTATTGGGTTTAAAAACAATGATATAATTGTAAAGTTTGGGATTCTTGAGAAAAGAAACAAGTAAAACAAATAGAAAAGAAAAAATAATCGGGAAAAAAGGCTGACACAAATGAAAAAACAGATAAAGACAAACAAACTGATGGGAACAAATAAAATGGAGATAAAATGACAGGGGAAGGTGTGGAATTACAGGTTTGAGGATCAGATTGCTAGATGAATGGTAGAGGGCTTTCACTGTGAAGATGCTATTCGAGATCCTGGTTTTATTGTTTGTTCTACAAAGCCTTACTTGATTGGCAAAAGCAAAGAATGATTCTTACATTTCAGCTGCTTACACTCAATAAAAGCATGCTTATCTCTAAAAATGACTAAAAACAGCTTTTTATGTGGGTCTACTGATGTTATGTGATGTAGTTTAGGATTGAGCAAATAAATCACATCTGAGCACATGAGATTAATCACAGTTCTACTGTAGGCGATATATCACAAAGACTAGTGGTAAAACGACATGAAAGATGGAAAAGTGGAGCTGTGAATTAAAAATATTTTTTATTAAATTCTGAACCTACGCTGGATGTCAATATAGAGTAAAAGGGTCAGTACCAGTTGAATATGTAAAGATTCATGTGGTCAGCAAGTTCTTTTAAAAAGATAAATTCATTACAACATGAATAATTACTGGATTGGCCTGAAGTGTTTTATTTTGTTTTAAGTAATAACTCATTGCAAAGCCCACAAAATGAGAGCATAGATATAATTTACACAACCTTAGAGCCATGCCCAATCTTGTTACAGAAAAATGTGAGAGTATCAGATACCATGGTACTTTGAATGATGTACACTACCGTTCAAAAGTTTTAAAAACTTGACTGAAATGTTTCGCATGTTCTTACAAATCTTATACAATATAAGAAATGGATGACTCATACAAGAACATCATTATAGTAACAACAACCCATAATAGATCTCAAATCCCATGGGTGAGATCTAAGGAACCGAACAAGGTGATTATAGTTTACTAAAATGAAATCTGTTAAAATATTACTTTTTATTGAAATCAAATCAAATATTTCACTATTTGAAAAACAAAATGAACTGAAATATCTGAACTGTAAAAAAACAAAAATATTTAATTGAATTTAAATTTATTAAATGTAAAATAACTAAAATAAATTAATCTTATATAGCAACATAAAAAATAAACAAATTATAAAATGACAAAAGCATGTGACAAAATAGCTAAAAAATGGACTAAATAGTATTAAAATATACAAAATATTAATAAAACATGACAAAATTAAAACAACAATAAGCTGGAAAATAAAACGTCAAGAGATCTGGCAAATTCTGGGCATGCAAAGCATGGCTACTTTTAAGATGCTCAAAACATAGTTTTGATTTCTATCAAATGCTTTCAGTCATGAAGTGATCCTACAGTTACAATTGTGTTCTTCCATAGTTTCAATGAGTTTTCTATTATTCTAAAAAGTGGAAAATTAATAACTGTTTAAAAACTTAAACGGTAGGGTAAAAAAACACTACATTGAAAAAGCGATCTATAAACATTGAACCTTTGACCGTTCAATATCATCAAGATACCTTTACTGTCACTGTTTGCTGTATGTATTGTCAAATAACAATAAGGTAAGACTTTTTCCATAACAGATGCTTGTATTACACTGTTAAAGGGGACGGAGTTGTTGTAGGACATGATATGTGCACAGCAGAGTATTCAATAACCCTGTCACAAAGCATGCTGTAAGATGATCTAGAGTACAGGGATGACAGCTGCGTTCTGTGCGCTCGTGTGCAGCCTCTACCAATGGAGCGCTGAAACAAAGGAAGTCAGGTCCATGTTTATCTAACCCTGTTGCCACATTGAATATAGGCACTTGCTAACTTTATTCCCGTTACAGTCTTCCTCAACTCAATCTTTAATTTAATTCTAAAATATTGTTTTAGCTTTCAGTTTGCTCAGTGAGTATTGTGAGCCACTATTCTTCTAAAAGTTCATTTCTGTTGTGAAACATGTTATTCAAATAAATGGTGCAAAACTGTACCATTCACACAAAAAGGAAAATTCTGTCATCATTCAATACCCACATGTGATTTAAAACCTGTTTGAGTTTCTTTCGCAGAACACAATAGAAGTGAATGGATGCCAAAGTGTTTGGTACCTAACTTTTCAAAATATCTTTCATGTTTTGCGGAAGGAAGAAGGTCATACAGGTTTGAAATGACAAGAGGGTGAGTAAATATTCCCAGAATTTTCATTTTTGGGTGAACAATCCCTTAAAGCACTCCAGGATGAGCTCGCCCCCATATGGGGGATTGTGAGAGCATGTTAACTTGTGAAATGCCTATGAAATGCAATTTTTCAGTTTCGCGTAGGTTAGAGAGTACAATTAAGATACATTCGAATTTAAAAAGTGAGCAATGAAGCCTCCCAACACCACACCAACCCGTTTTAAGTGGCACGAGTCCAAGCTAAACTGACAGTGCGTGAACTACAAAATATAAAAAAATGAATAAAAATAAGAATGGGCACATTAAGGTCATGGGTTCAATGCTTTTCAAAGAAAAAAAGTTGATGCTTTAATGCTTTTATGGCAGAACTCATTTCTAAGGCAGTGCCAAGTATCCTTTGCAAAAAAAAACTCCAGGCATGAAGCTTCTTCAATGTGATTCGGGATCTTAACCTCAGATGAAGACACACAGTGGTCTTCAAAATCGCTCTATAAAATATCCTATCAACAGCAGAGAGCAAACCGTGACGTTTGAGCCTTGACCATCTGTGCACGCGCACAACATGATACTCCACACTTGAAACGCAACAAGCCACTGTAAGACAGTTATCATCAAAACAACATGCAATACAAATCAATATTAGACATGTGCATTATGATCGGCGTGTCGCGTGTATGTGCTCTTCAATGGAATAATGGAGACACTGCCTCCAAGTCTGATCATAAAACAAACACAGACCAACTTACACAATGCCAGTTTTAAAAACTCATGAGAGCGCTTTCAGCAAAGAAAACCGGTGCTACACTAGCAGACAGTAAACAGAGATTCTCCAATGAATAAACTATGATTATAATAAATCTACAATAAACGTATGGAACTGACAATAGAATATTTACCATTTATCTGATAAAATGACACTGTTATGCAGAATAACAGCAAATATGCATGCACAATATGTTACATTTAAGACGGATCTCAAATCCACTAAGTCTTCCGTTTATCAGCTTTTCTATATTTTTTCCGAGACTTGATAACAAAGTTCATCCACATGCTGTTTGAATGACGTTTTCTGCATTTCTTCTTTTTGCAGTTTTTTGGAGGGTCGCCAACCAACTTTGTGTGCTTCTTCCGCTTTGCGAGAATGTTGGTGAACAACCCCCAGGTTGCGGAAAGTTGGCCAAAAACAAAGCGCACCCATTTAGAAAAATGATATGATTGGTCAGCTTTACTGTCTCTCAAAATGAATCTCTCCCATTGATTTACTTTACTGTCAGCCAGCGGTATGCTACTAGAAGTTGCCCCAACCCTGTGTAAGCACAGTTTGAATTTTTGCAGCATGTACAGACAGCTTAAGACATTGCAGAACTGTGACTGCTCCGTGTTCTTGAATTATTCTCGTGAGACTTTACAAATCTCATGTGAAAAATGTTCTGTAGTTTTATCGGAAAAATAGTTGTGGTTGCCACTTAAAAAGCTTTGCAGTTTAAAACTTCAGGGCAAAAACTTCAAGCTGTGTATGAACTTAATACATTTGAGTCTTTTAGAGAATGTATTTCTAATTGTATATATAAATATGAAAACATGGACCTAATGCATAAATGTGAAAACATTACATTTACATATTTTATTTCTTTGCAAACTCAGTATTAAAAACCATCAAAGTCACTTTTAAACAAAGCAACATGCAGCACAACATCAGTAACTCATTGCCTGACCTTGACTTAAACACAGACTCTACTCTTCAGCATATGAGGGACACACAAAACATTTAACGTCAGAAAAGAAAAAAGGAAAATTCTGTAGTTTTCACGGGAAAACACCGGCAGCTGTGGTTGCCAGTAAACTACCGTAAAAATACTGGAACATCCTGTTTTAATTCGTCCAATCAATTCACAGCGGAAAACATGAACCACACCCACTTCTGCTTCCCAGGGACTGCAGCGTAACATCCATGACTTGATGTTTTATGGTTGTTTAAAGTCACCAATATTGTGATCATTGTTTACTTTAGTTGAGCTCTTTCATTCTTCATTTGCTGAAGAGCAATTTTCTTTTGGCTGCCATGACAGTGTTTTTATAAAACATTATAGCAAATAATATCAAAAGAAAATGTGATAAAAGTATGTTGTCTGACTTTTTTACATTATTTTCTTTTGTTTTTTGTTTCTCATTGTGTTTTTTCTAAAACAGTCTGACTGAGCTTACATTGGAGACCTACATTTCCTGCACTGATCCATATAATTAGTTATTAGTCAGACATCAAGAATCAGTGTATGAATCTCAACAGTGGTGACCAACAAATGAAAAGCTTACTGCCGCAATGCATGCTGGGAGTCATTAATGAGTTTTGTGCTCTGATGCTATCCCAGAATGCATTGCGTTTATCTTAAAGTCCATTTTTCAAGTGCACGATGTGTTGATAAAGACCTTAAGAATATAGTTTAACTTCATACAGTAACATAAATGGGTATGACAAAATCACTTTAACTCAGTGCCTAAACTCTGAAACAGGTAATGACACTCCCCACAAAAATGAAATAAATTTTTCCACCTGTTTCAGTTTCAACACATAGTCAAAAAAACTAGGGAAAGTCTTAACATTGACTCAACATAAACCATCAACATGTAAACTTGTGTTAATTCTCAATAAGAACTTTTGGAGACGTACAACAGAAATACAGTGACAGTGGTGTCTGTAAGCGAAGGTGGTAATAGTGTTTGTGGAGTTGAAAAAAAACTCTTTGGAATTTCATGGTATTTTTTACAGACGTTCTCTGACAATATGTCTTTATGGAAACTGAATTTCAATGTTAATTTCACAGGCATATTTACAGTGTGGATAGAGTCCGCATCGAGCCAGGAAGTCAAATATTCATATCTAATAGCCCTTGAACTGGGCCGGTGCTATTACACATATCCACTCCAATTCTGTACTACACTTTTCAGAACACCAGGAATGATTCATACTCTTTCCGTCCCTGCTCACCAAGGGTTTCTAGCATTAGAATGTGCATCCAATCTTACCCCAGAAACAACAAAGCATAAATTACAAATATTCAAGAGCAGTTTTTATTAGCAAATAGGCCTACAATATATTAGGCCTGCCAACAGCTTGAATATAAACATTAGTCCAAATAACAGTTAAAATAATTAAGATTATTCTCTTCAACATTTTAATTGTCAATGAATGTATTGAGAATACATATGAAACCGCACAATCCAAACTTTGGTTGCAATGGTTGTAATTCAGGAATACAGACCAAAAGTCGGTCTCCAATGGAAGACACTATAATACTACAGAATATAATAATATATTTAAATAGTAATTATGAAAGTTATTTTTGACCAATTACATGATTTATATTTTCATAAACTGGTCAAATGTGTTTCCAGAGCTTTAGAACTTTTTTTTTGAAATATAGTTTATCATGAATAAATCAGAATTTAATTGTGAAACTTTTAAGTAAACTTAAAAGGTACATTTGGGCGGGGGCATTAATCTAAAATGTTAGTACACTTTAATATGCTGCAATTTGCATTGAAATACTGCATTTTTATTCTTAAATTACGACACAAACATTTCAATACTGTAACGGTAAGAAGAGCAACAAAATAAGACAAAGCTAAATTATGTAAAGCACTGCCTCCTTAATAATTCTATATTTTCAATATCAAAGTTATGAAAAGCCTAAAAAGAGGCATTGCTCTTTTGTCACATTTTACTAATTCCGAGACCCAATACTTGTCAAGCATTAGGAACACATCTGTACTTGTCAAACATACATCAGGTGAATTAGCGGCTACAACAAGCTACGCACGCTCAGACAACTCTCAAAGCAAACTAACAGGTGGCCGCTGAGGCTATAACCTTACACCCACATTAGTGCTTACCAGAGCCAAGAGTGTCGACGGTACGAGAAGGAACCCGGACTCAGGCAGGGCTTTACAGAGTTCTTGTTTACAAGCAGATTGAATGCCGTCATGTTTAACTTTCCAACGCATTATCCAACGGAAGCTTCATGAACTGTAAACTCATCATTCCACCAGCCTTAACCACCGCCGGGACTCTAGGTTGTAGTGGAGAGACTGTTATCGGTTTGCGGGAGTCTCTAGTTGCATTGTCAGTCTATCACGCTTCTACCCTCCTCAGGGGGTCGAGTGTCATAGGTCCGCTCGTACCTGGCAGAGACGCTTGCCGTTTCAAACTTTCGAACTAACGTGACGTCTTTGCTTTTAGAAATAGGGAGACAGGGGCCCTGCTCATGAATAAACAGGAAGCAAAGGGGAAATCACTCATTTAGGGTATGTCTGCCTCCGATCACACTGAGAGACAGAGGACGTGTTATTTCTGCAAAGTTTAGATGTTACTTAGATGGATTTCATCAACAAAACGGTAGATATGGTAACTGTCTAGAAAATGGAAACCAGACGCCTGGCTGATCTCTGTGCCGATGACAGTCTCAGTGAATTTATGCTTTATCTCAAATCCATTATAGTCTGTTCTTTGTGTGCTACAGGACAGAGCTTAGCAGTTGATCTCTTTATTTTGGTATCTCTCTGGACCTGGATGCTATTTGGGCTGTTTTTGTTGCAGTTGTAACCAAGGCTTTATTTAAATCCTTAATATATTATTCTTTATAATACTTTATGCTGAGTTAGTGATGAATTGTCAAAGATTGTCTTAAAATGTAATTTTATTACACTGTACAAAACATATTCAGATCATTAACCGTTTCTCATTTACTTGGGATTCATGTTATTTTTAATAAAACTTTAATACTGATGCAGAGACTTGACTTCACTGAAATTATTGAAATGAAATATTTGATATTCATATTTACGATAATATTTGGTGATACTTCAGTATTGGGGGCAATTATCGCAATAAACAAACCATTAACTATGACTTTTTCCCCAATACACTCTTAATTTATTGCTTAAAAATAGTTATTAATGTTGTTGTTAGGTTTAGGTATTTGGGTAGGATTACAGATGTAGAGTATGGTAATGCAGCATTTGTCTTTTATAAGTACTAATAACCAGCCAATATGCCAATAATAGGCATGCTAATAACAACTAGTTAATAGTGAGAATATCCTCCTATACTGAAGTGTCACCTAATATGTATATTTAAAGGTCCAGTGTATGAAATTTAGCGGCATCTTGCGGTGAGGTTGCAAACTGCAACAAACGGCTCACTCCACCCTCCCTCTCGAAGCCCTACGGTGGCTGACACAGATCAAACTCGTTGTCACATTTTCGCTTCTTTACCAAAGCAAATGTGTAATGTGTTTACGAAATGTCATATGTAGAGAAGTTTGTATGTTTAGGGCTACTGTAGAAACAACATGGTGAATTCTGTGCAAGGGGACCTGCGGTATATGTAGATAGAAATACACCTCTGAAGACATATTATGTTGCATTTCTTTCAATAGATCCTCAAAAAAATTACACACTGGACCTTTAATAAATGCATTAAATCAAACAACCAAAAATCCATGTTTTCCTATTTCACCTTAAATATTAAACATGCATTTTTGACTACAGTCTCTTATGACTCCCTTATGAAACTTTTTGCCTGTAATAAATAACCATGTTAACCCGTATGCTAAATTAGAAATAAAGGTTAAATCCATGTGAGTTGATCTTTAAATCCTAACATTGGAATGATTTGGAAAGCTATGAACAGCTGAGAACAGTATATTTTAATATATTTCAAAGTGTTTTGGAGGTAAGTTTGGGAATAACAGTATCTATCATCCCATAAAACAAAAAAGCATAGACCAGATCTCTCTGATATCTCCATTGTTTCTCCAAGACAGCATTGGGATTAAATGGACATCAAATGGAAACATTTGCCCCCAGATGTTTTCTCTAAGTAAAAGCTGGAACAGATGGTTGAGTCTGAATCCCGGCTCATGGTCCTTCCCCGACCCCACCCCCCTCTCTCATCCACTTCCTTTCCTGTCCTCTCTGAAAAATCACTGTCTGTCAAATAAAGGCAAAAATCTTTAAAAAAATGACTCAGAAGATTTGACGAGGGGGCAATCATTCTTGTATCATTTCTATTCCCTTCCAAGCAATATCAAAGCCCATTTTAAAGCCCAAAGAAGTGCCTTGAAATGTGCAGCTTTGTTTGATGTGGCGATTTCCACTGAAACAGGAAGTCAGGAAGAGATAAGAGTCTTGAAGGGCGTCTCCCTCTTTCAAAATAGCCAATATCGCTTATCGCTGAAGAATAATGTCATAAAAATCGTTGAGAGTTTTAATTACTTATAATTCTGCTAAACCCAAATTTTGTAAATATAATAGACATCCTTAGGGGTATTGATATCAACAGCCTAAAAAAATCTATTTTGATTTCATGGACACATTAAATCAGGATGTCTTCATTATGACATTTGGAATAATAATCTTAACAACTGTTTTCATAAATATTTCAGTCGCTGTGTAGTAGATGTTTACCCAGGTGGAAAACAATTATTGTTAGAAAGATATAATTGCCTTATTAGCCTATAAATCATTCAAATAAAAATAAATGCCACAATGTCCATCTGAAAAACATCTGTGAAAAATAAAACAGCGAAGTTCACTACAAAGGTCTCAACTACAATGTAAAAAAATCATTAGAAAAACCCGGAAATTTTCCGTAAACTGAAAAAACAGAATTATACGGTAAAATATGCTTTTCTGTAAAATAATTGGATACAGGGATATATATTCAACAATTTTCTAAATTTTTCGTGCAAATGTGTTGTCTTGTTCTGATATTTTATAGTTTTTGACTGTATTTAAAAAATAAATCTTGGTAAAAAAAAACAGAATTTCTTTGGCAGCTGGGACGCAGCTGGGGCACCAGACATAACTGTAAAAGAACAGGTTTTCCCTGTAAAATTAATTTGCAGTCTTTTTCTGTAATGGAACGGTTTTTGACCGTATTTAAAATATGTAAAATTCAGTTTTTTTTACAGTGTACAGTATGAAAGTTAACTATCATATTTAGAATAAATCTAAAATGTATTCATCTCAATGTTAAGCATAAGAGACAGATGAACCATTTATTAGAAAAAAATCAAATATAGTTCATTCTGTACCTGTAGGTAAAAGCATGCACTAAACAGCATGCACAGGTGTCAGCTCTGGGAGGCAAATTTGCCGGGTCAGGCTTCTGCAGACTCGCTTCGCCACAGCCTACATCTCCACAAACCGCCTGGGACGACACCCGTTTAAGTAACCTGTGCTGGAAATTCATCTAAGAGATGTAGATCTGGCTCTTAACTGACAGGAGCAGAAAAACACAGCTGCTGCAAATACTGTATGTACTGTGGAGATAGCAAATGAGCACATTTGTTCACGCCAACAGCCTGTCCTTTTGGCCCAGACTTTACCATATGGTGCTTGAACTAGAGGTTTTAAATTCACTGCAGTTCATCTGAATTAGACGTGTTGTCAAGGTGACGGTACATGTACTTCAAGCTTACAAATGAACCCCGTCTGCAATTTGTTTGAAGATTATGGGAGGCCACCAAGAATTCTACATCACATCTGGTCAGAATATTAATGATGGAGGAGGAATGTGGAAGATGTACTTGAATTAACCAAACAACCACTCAATCATCACAAGCCGCCATATTGATTCCTAACAGTGTTTTTCTTTCCATTTTGTCCATGATGTTAAAAAGCATAGACGTCTAAAAGATGTGCTGTTTAAAACAATGAGAGAATTGTGCTGTTAAGACAATAAATAAGCACATTGTGTTCCGTAAGGCCAAATCACAGCAAAAAAAGTTAAACACAACACAGATTCAGACACGTCTATCTGCATAAGCTGATTATTGTTCTCACATTCTCACTCACACCAGCATTGTAAATCTGGCCAGTCTGTCAAAGTCCAGTCATTTCAATCGTCATCTCTGGCTTTGTTCAGTAAATAACAGATGAGTCACACATGAATCAGTATCAACCAAGAACTTCACCCTTCTGGATTTAAACCATTTTAAAGCATGTTCACGTTCTTCCACGATGTGATATTCATGCTCACGCCTATCGCGCAGCACATACGGTCGTCGAGGCAACCTTGTTGTTAATTCATTTAATGTCCCGCTTCCTTTGTTTCCGTAGCAACCAGGTTGGTGGCTTTGCCCCCTACCCAAGGTAGAGTTACACCTCGGGAGTCTTTCATGTGCGGGTGGGCGCTAATATCTGTAACATGTGGATATCACATACGAAACAACTTAAGCGATAATGTGATCCTGTCTTCACATGTGCAAACATCGGCAATGCTTCAAGAATGTGACCCAGCTACAGAGTCTGTGTATGTGTCTGTACGTACACGTGTGTGTGTATTTGAATGCGAAGCAGTTGCCCGGCCTGACAGAGACAAATGTGGACGTGTGTCGTTGACGCACTAATAGGCTGGGTTAACAGATTAAGGAGAAACAAGGCCAAGATAGCACAGCCATTCAATAAACATGCCTATATAAACAGATGGATACGCGCACATACCCAGACAGGCTATGGTATACCTATAGAAAGCATTTCATGACGATAAGAAAAAAACTGGATTTAAAAGCCAAGAAAAGATGACTTGTTAGTTTATTAGCATAATACTGTGTTTTACACATATGGAGAGATGACTAAGGCCCAGATTTACAAAAGGCTTCTATGTTTGACCTTACTTGCAGAAGTAATCGCTCAAAGAGACGACTTAAAGTTGTAGCTTTTTTCAGTAAAATAGTGCATTTTGTACGTTTTTGCATGTCGCCTTCAATATGAATTTTGATTTTAGTTTCCTCAAAATTATTCCACTCATACTATCAGATTAGATTTTTTGGAGTGATATCTGCCGATACCGATTCTGAAGATTAAATTAATCTTTCTAGTAGCTCAGAGGTTAGAGTATGGCGCTAGCAATGCCAAGGGTTCAATCCCGTGGAATTGCACATACTCAAATACAAATGTATATTATCATGTAATGTAAGTCGCTTTGGACAAAAGCTTCAGCCAAATGCATAAATGTAAATGTTATTAATTCACATAATGACTATCCGCAAATCCAGCGTCTAACAAACGCACAATGTTTTACCCATGTGAGCTGGAACGTCTTTGAAAAATAAACTTCAACCTTGCATTACTAATGTCGGAGTCCGAAGGAAGGTTATGCAGCGACTGTTCATTCCACAACCAGGCACTGACTGCACAATATTTTGCGATCTTTAACGGCATTTTTATTGCTTGCTCGCTCTATCTGGTTCCGAGCAGCTTGTGCTACCTCAGTACTGTCATGCAAACCAGTGAGTGGGGTTAGAGAAGTAGTCGTTGATATTTTTCTGTTGAGGCGGTGATCAACCTAGATAGATTCCAGGACCTGCCATTTTCTGGGCCTGGTGTTATAATTTCAGTAACAAGTGCGTTTTCTGTTCCGACACTTATATAACAAAAGCTTGGGTTAAAATTGATGAAATCGCCGGAAACACAAAGATACATACTTGATATCAACGATCTGTATGCTCATGTAGCTTTGTGTGTGTATAAGCAAAAATGTAGCTAAATTGGTAGCGGTTGTGAAGGTTGTGAATTCAATCCCAGGTAGCACATACACTAGGGCTGTGCAAAAATATTGATACATGTAACTATCGCAATATTCTTTTTCTGGCAGTGTATCGATATTGAAACCTCTACAAACGTAATTGGAAGCGAGCATGGCGAGCTGATGTGTGTGCTTCAGTTTTAAAAATAAGTCATGGAGTAATGAGTTATATAAAATAAATCAAGTCATGACCCACCAAGTCACTTGGCTACTGCAGTGCATTAGACAAAAAAGTTTATTCCAAAAAGTAACAATGACATTTATTGTGCTTTCACAGATGCGTCACCAGCGCATTTACAGCATGGATGAACCAGGGAGTTTATATCGCCCATATTCACTGTTTTAAATGCAAGTGACTTGCATGACCCACCTTATTCCCCTGTGCTACCCACTTGAGGAGCACAAACACAGTTTGGTAACCCAAACCTGTGATCTAAATATTGCAATAAATCGCAAATGTGTATCGTATCGAAATACATAGCAATATATTGTATCGTGACCCATCTATCGTAATATGCACTTCCCAATACACAGCCCTCACATACACTAATAAAAAGTGTACTATGAATGCACTGCCACTTCGGAACAAAGTCTCCCAAACGCATAAATGTAAAAAATGTGGGTCACCCCACTACAAGTGAAGCGTGCACTCAGGACCACTCATCTCAGCATAATGTATCTTCAGAGTCACAAGCACTTCAAAGCACACAAGAAATGATGTCCCTCCAAACGCTTCTCGTGTTAGCATTAAACCACTTCAGATTTTAACACAAGTGCAAGCGTTTCCCTTTAGAGGTATTTGAAAATCTCTTACACTTAAACAGGATAGCATGTTGCTTGAAACCCTCATGATTTTCTTCCAAGCAACTCAACATTAAATTTTAAACAATTTCACAAACAATGCTATATAATTATAGTGTATGTTTGCAGTTACATTTATGCGTTTGAAAGACACTTTTATCCAAAGTGAATTACAGTACATGACAAACTACACAAGTTGTTAGAAACAACACGGTAGTGAGCAAATCAAAACAACTAAACTTTTGCGTGAACAATCTCTTAACTATGAGGTATGTTGGCCGAAGTGCTGTGACAAAATATCCCTCATCTTTGCCAGCAGGAAAGTTCTCAGTGAGGCAATGACATCAATAGTGACGTTGGTTCTTTTGTGGAGAGAGTGCATATAAAAGGCTCCTTTTTCCTCATGTCATTGTCACGGGGAACCGGCTGATACCCCCAGGTGGACCAGCGTGACACCCCACAACCACCCCCCCACCCCCGTAGGTAGCACATGTGTCGCATCTCCCGAGTCTGGTTGGAAATAGGAACCCGTGGATCAAATCACAACCCCACAGAGTCTATACCCTACCCAAAACATTTGCAAGCTGGGCTCTTTCCTTTCTTCAACAAGCTTTTGTGCCATTCATTATAAATAAAATTGTGAGCAATCACCATTACGGAATCACGTATTTGAGGGGCGCTCTTCAAAATAATACATGCAAGAAGTTCTTTGTTGGTAAGCAGTTCAAGTAATTGTGAATAGAAGGACATTTTAGTTTCTTGATATACTTGATTGGTAAACCTTTATTACTACTTTGATATGATATGCCTGGTCACCATCCAACTTAAACATTCTGCGAAATTTCACCTTTGAACTTCCATTAAAGAAAAACATCATACATGTTTGGAATAAAATTGAACATCCTCAAATTAGCCATAAGAATCTTTACTAATCGTACAAGCCACAGAATACAAATTATACCTATATTGCCATTTCCAGTATTGACATTAGAAAATTAACCTCCGGGTGAATAATCAATTTAGTTCAAGCGCGCAAATGCCATGGAGCTTGTTTCCAGGGTAACCCTTTCACCAGTCCTTGGTACCACTTTCCGCTACCTCCGCCAGCCATACAATATTGATCAGTGGCAAGAAATGGCCTTAGCTTTCTTCACCCTGCAAAGTGAGATTTGATTTGTTTGCACCTCTGCAGCCACACTGTTTACTTTCTCCTCCCCAATGGCCATTTTGCTACAAAAGGCCCTGACATTGTTATCTGAAAACAGAGGTGTTCAATTAGATTAGTTGTGGCAAATGAAATGGAGGGCATTAGATAAAGGCCACAGAACTGGAACACGGGGGAAGAATGCAATTACACTCGACGAAAAACCCTACATCTAAAAATAACTTGCACGTACAGTATCTAAAACAGAGAAAAGGTGAACAACAAATTGGCTTTGTGGAGTTGTTGTCTCTAAAGTCTAAAAAAATATATATGTCCAAAAATTACATATAATGACTTGTTCTAAGTGCCTGTAATTTATTTCAGGAGCATTTCACTGTTTCATTTCAGAAAAGCTGCAGTCAAACATGTACTGAAAATTACTCTGAAGGGTGAAGAGTGACCCCTGAAAGATGCTTGTGCAACCAAAGGAAATTTAGTAGGTGTCCAGTAATTAGAAAATGAAAGCCTTACTTTTACGGCACGGCAGCAAGGAAATTGATTCTGAAGTAATAGCAACCTCACAACCACCAATTCCTCAGTCGTGTTTTGATATATGAAACCGGAGGTAAGAGTGTATAACTTCCATCTCATTAACATCATCTCCTCTTATGTAACCGTTGGTGGGTCTCACTCTTGTAGAGGTTCAAAGAGAAGGAAAGAATAGAAGAGAGAGAGGGAGAGAGAGAGAGTCAATAATGAGAGACAGCTGACATGTGCAGTTCCCTAAACCCAAAGTAATAGAAGCATGAAGGAGAAAAAAATATGTATTTTATAAAAAAAAGCAAATTATTCCTTAAACATATGCATGAACATGTTGTGTAGATAAACGGACAAAATGATTCTGAAATATCTTAGTGGTGCAATTATTATCATCATTATCCTCTTTCTGATGATTCGCTGCTCTAATTTCCATCACTACATCCATCACCACATGTGCCGTCAATGGGTCTGTGATGTGACTGTTCATCTTTCTGCCAAACGCCCCCGGTCCCTCCTGCCTCCCTCTTTTTCTCTCTCTGTCCGGGAACACTGCAAATGTGGTGGCACAGATGGCAGCAGTTGGCCGAGCTGGTACCGTCTGCTGAGGGAGTTCAGCAACTTTACCCAGCAGCACTGAACGTTGGGGACGAGAGGGGCACGGAATGACCTGCCTCAGGCGTTTTTCTCCAACCTGTTCCACCTGTTCCTCTAATAGGGCCTGGGATCCGCTCCTCTTTGCCCGAAACTAAACACTGTGTGATGTCTTTTGAATTGTTTATTGGTTCACATTCATACACAGCTGTACCCAATGCCCATTGCATTCATAGAAACTAAGCTGTGATCAGCAAAGTTTCTAAAATAGTTTTGCTCAAACTACAGAAAGTTTCAGAATGTCTGGTAACATTATTTTCATTATATCCGAGAGCTTTTTAAATAATAATATAACTTTTTATTTATTCAAGCTGTACGCTTAATGTATTGAGACCATCGTCACATATTTATAATCTTAGCAAGGGTAATGATATAAGGTCATAAGCAGTGATGAACAGACATATTATGTCATAATACACAAAAATAGAAGGAGTGTGTGTAAGTGTCAAAAGTTGCTGTCCATGACTGTTACGTGCAATTGAAAACTACGTTCTTATCTTATGTTTACCGCAACACAGTCACCCAGAGCTGCATAGACACTTTACAAAGACAACCAAGTCAAACAACAAAACGTCAAGAACAAATATTTTTCTGTTTATGTGTTTGTTTAATCAAGCTTGGCTTAGGGAAGCTTCTTGAAGGACGTGCACAACCTTCACCAACAAATCGATGACACAAAGGCCTTCAGTCTGAACGACCTGCACTAATGACATCGACCGACTCGCTCGCATTCCTGAGTCAGGAAAACCTTTGCTACAGAGGTGCTTCGATGACAACAGGTTTATGGGGGTCCGGTGACTGCAGAGAGAAGAGAAATGATGATAAAGTGGACGGATGCCAGCGGTCAGGCAGATACACAAACCACTGTTTCTACCCTTGGCGAGATGGTGGGCCTGTCCCCATAGCAACATGCTGCGTATGTGAGGTGAATAAATGTGTGTGTAAAAGGAAGTCCATCTCAAAGTGACCCGTCTCTACGAATGGATGTTTGACATGCCATGATTTGTTAAATATGTGGCCTGGGTCTCAAACATGGAAAGATGTTTGCTTATATTTAAAGAGACAGTTCCCTTTATTCACCCTCTTGACATTTCAAAGCTGTATGGCTTCCTTTCTTCTGCAGAACAAATTTTTAAAATTTGGTAGCGGAACAATGACGGTACCCATTCACTTTTATTGTACTAACACAAAACCAATGCAAGTCAATGTACACCACCGTTGTTTGGTAACATTCTTCTTAATATGATGACAGAATTTTCATTGTTGGATAAACTATTGCTTTAATGGTGCGTGTAGGGGTCTTCAAACACTCTATTCATAAAAATGTTGTCAAGTCATTTTTTTATTTAAAGAAAGAAGGAAGATCCTTATGAAATCAAAATGTTTTTTTGGCTTTAAATATTAATATTATCTGTCTTTCAAGATATTGACGAAATAAAAAATTAGAAGATATAAGCTTGAAAACTTCCACCAAGACAGATCAATGATTTTTATGACATCATTATGCACTTTGGCTTCTTATCAAATTCTAGATTGTATGGTAAGCTAAACACTACTGGCTGTTTTAAAAGGGGGAGGAGTCTATAAACGTCCAGCTAAACTTTTAAACTGAAATTGCGTCAAACAAAGCTTTATTTTCGATTTTCGATTAATACATGTTGAAAAACCATATTGCTCATTGTTACTTCATGTTACTTATGAATTTACTAATGTTAACAAATACAACCTTATTGTAAAGTGTTACCAACCAAATTTAAAGTAAGTTCTCAGGTTTGGTGATTCTTAGAGACACCTTGTTAATGTCAGTTACAGTAAATAAAACTTTTCATGTTAGTTCATCATCACCTTTTGATTTAAATAATGTATAAGTAAATGCTGAAATTAACATTAACAAAGTTTATTAAATGCTGTATTGTTTATTGTCAGTCATGTTATATAATGCATTAGCTTAATACTTAACCTGTAAAAAGTTGTTTTTATTTCTTCATGCAAAATGATGATGTACTGGAAACATGTTTTTTTATAATACACTGAAAAAATATTTTTTTGCCTAAGTAAGTTTTATGAAAAGAAATGATTAAAATATACCTAATATAATTATGTTCCTGTTTTTAATCAAAACAGTTTTAAAATACTGTAAAAATCTTGGGAATGAAATCTACAAATTTTGGTCGTTTAGATTTAATTATTTTGTTTGAGTAATTTTAATTGAACAAATTATTAAGTAAATCCAACTTAATTTTACCATGTTAAACCCATTTAGATTGGTCAAAATAAGTTTACTTATTTATTTTGTGTTGAGACTACATACATTTTTTTTTGTAGATACAACTACTTTGGCAGATGATCTGTTGTTCCCAGAATGCTTTGTGTCTGACTGCATTAGAGGAGATTCATTTTCAAGATTCATTTGAAGTGTTTTTCAGTAAAAAGAAAGACGGTGTTTTGTGTTGATTTGTCTTTGAGATTTAGGAAAGCTTCGGCATTAGTTGTCATCGTTGTTCAGAAGAGAGGTCATTGTGCCTAGGCTGAGGGAGGCACAATATTAGTCATGAAGAGTGTTATTTGATTCATCGAGTAGTAACTGTGCTAATGCCAGTACAGAGAGCTCCAGTCTCTTCTTACTTGACCATCAAAGTGTAAAAAAATATTAAATTTCAATATGAAGGATAAGTGATACGTGAAGTTTGAGATAAACACATGATTTAGATCAGCATATTTTTATTTTAAGTAACATTTACTTGAAATTTGAACAGAAACTGAATGTATTTAATAAGTTGAATTAACTTTATTCTGGTTAGTAAGTCGTACTTGAATTATAGCAGCAACTTTACGTAAAAAAAGTTCGTGCAAACTGTTACAAAGATTTTATGAAGTAAATTCTACAAGTAATTATTTCAGTGTATCTGCTATTCTCTCCTCATTGTTTTCACCTCCTGCGGCCCCCGAGGAGTTAAATCATATTTAAGCTGGATAACAGGTTAAAGTGTGGCTGCATGACACAGCGGCTGGTGCTATCGACTGATTCTTAATTGCATTCATTTCGAAAGTGACAGGCCCAATAAATCAACCTGCTAAAAGCAGCCTCTCAATACAGCTACTTTGTGCATTAGTTAGCAACCTTGTGAACACAGCAGCACATCCTTTGTCTCTCTCACTTACATACTGTGCAAAACTAGGGACTGGCCATGTGTGTGTGAATGGTAAACCACTGAACACCGTCATCAGAAAAACAGAACAGCAAAGCACCTTATTTACACTGACCATCCACCTACACAAGCACATACAAAAACGGAACATAATGAATAAAGGAATAAATCAAATATCTTGCATCATTTATTCACTCGATCACATTTCATTCCAAACCTGTACACGTATGACTTACTTTCTTCAGTGGAACACATTTTGGGAAATATTCTTTTGTCCGTACAAATTCAATGAGGTCCAATGTTGTGCGGCTTTCAACACTTCAAAATATCCTCTTTTTTGTTTTGCAGAAGTAAATTCATACGAAGTTGACATGACATGAGTGTTCCCAACATAACTTTTCTCCTAGTTTCCTTTCAAAACAAACACCAAAATAAAGAAATATGAGGATGACTTGTTGTCACGTTTTTGTGACAGGTGCCGTTTTGTCGAGAGACGGAGACTGACTTATCTCATTATCATTCAGATGATGCTGCTAGTGAGTGACACGATTCAGTGTTTGTCATCTATATGCTAAGAACAGCTACATTATTTAATTGTCATTTGAATAATGACATGACAAAATTATAAAACAGTAGCTTGACGCTACTACGCAATCTGTGCAGCTAAACTCCAATCACAATGAAGGCTGCTGCAAGTCGGAATACTTGGTCCCGTCAAAAGGTGCTGCGGCGCCAAAGAGTGTAGATACCAAGAGGCAAAACTCTAGTGTGTTTTGGGAAACAGTGCGGCCGCCATTTTGGGGTGAAAATGCTTTTTAACTTAAATGGTTTCTGGCGAGCTAATGTCTTTGTCATCATGTATTATCATCATTCAGCTTCAATGTTTTACAAAGCAGCACATATTGCTATCGAGAAAGAAAAAAAGACGAGTCATTTTCACCTCGAAACGGTGGAAATCGCAGGGCGCTGGTGTTGCAATGGAACGTTCTATTGAGTCTTTTTTCCGTCCGCGACAGCTGCGCTGCTCCCGGATGGCGTGTGACATCAAAGTACCGCGAGAGCGATTGTAATAGTTACGGAACAAGCTGCACTCAGATTCCCCTGTCACGGTATTTTGATGTAATTTCTCTGATCGGATGTGCGCAGCGCTGCATGACGTTTAAGTCATTACTAGAGAGTTACAAACAGGTGAGTTTGATCAGGGTTAAGGCTGCAGGAAGTTGACGTCGCGGGCCACAGAATTTAGAACCACCAGTAGCCTACATCATAAGCCTGTGTCAATGCCATGCCATGCATTTTTGCTTCTTGTAAACAAAACCTCATGACAAATCAATAAATGATTTATTTGAGAAAAGTCTATTTTCACAAAAATATTTTATTATCAATTCACAGAAGGTTATAAACAGTTCAATGTTTAATGTCTAGTTGTGCTAGACTCAAAAGAAGAAAAAAAGCTATTAAAAGCTTGTGCAAGACATTTGTATCCTTTAAATAATGATCATACTTTGTTTTGGATTATGTCCCACTTCATATGCCCTGAATATCACACAAAAGTTTCTCAATTCCAAGTTTAACTGTAATACCTGTGAAATGGTAAAATATCTATTTTAATTATTTAAACCCTTTATAATATAGAACTATGAACATTCATGCTTGATTGTTGTGATTTACCACAGGCCAGTGTTGGTTAGGTTAACAAAGTCGTTTTTTCTAGCACATTCCTAATTTGATCAGTTTTGTAATTTCTCACTGAATATACTTTAATGTTCTGTGACCCCCAATGCATTATTTCCAGTGCATGAACACAGGGAATTACTGTAAATTTCACATAGTACTTGTTTGTTGTGACTTTCTACAGGACAGTACTGATTACTGTGACTTTGTACAGCACATCCTCTTTAATGTGATTTTCACAATATTTTGACCAGTATTGTAATTTCTCATTGAAACTACAGTAATTCACTGTGACCCCTAATACAGTTTTTTCCAGTGCAAGAACACAGTGAATTACTGTAGATTTCACATGTATTTCTTACAGTGTATGTATAAGAAGCTACAGAGATGAGAAGTGATCTGGGACAAAGTTATCTTAACACACTGCAGTATGTTCCCACGGCTGTTTCTACAACATTAATGCCATGTCACACGAAACACTTCAACTCAATACACACACATGCACATTAAGTCCTTCACTTTCACACACAATTTGAACAAAAAGTAGCAAAACCAACTCGTACAATTAGTCATTAAAGTACCTTGGAGTGCCATGAACATAAATATGGTAGTCATACCACAATATACTGTGTCAAAGACAACAATGTCAACTGTTCTACAGTACATACATGTGGTATTCTACTACTCCACACACATTGTATAGCACTACTTAAGTGTAGCACCACCTGGTTAATGATAAAATGTGAATATGTGAAGTGCGAACATTATTGTGATTCCCTTGGATTACAACATGGTACTTAAATTTGCATTTCCACTTCATAAAATAAGTGTCATACATTATAATGATGTAATAAAGTACAGATTTAAAGCTAGATTTACTTATTAAAAATATATTGTTTGCACATTTGATAAATGTGTACCTATATGGCAATGTACCATAGTTACCACGGGTAAAACACTGGATAGCTTTTCATTACCATGGTTAAATCAATGTTAAACTAGTTCCTATAAAATCAACAATTCCTGTAAGAAAACTGCAACCTAAACATAATTAAAAGGGCATAACCTGTTATTTTTGTCTCTTTCCCCTGTCTGCTGAGCACGGCTAAAGCTGTAATAAAATGGTTATCACTTCATTAGACAGAGAGAGCTCTCGTCCTAACATTAACCTCTCTAAAAGCTCTCATATTCTCATTAAATCGAATGCTGGACCCAGCAGATCAGCCGCATGAGGAAGCATGTAAACACATTCCTGAAATCTGTTCACACTATGACTCACTGTCTCATCTGTGCGTGTGTGTGTTTATTCTTTTTATTCTGATTTATGGCAAATATTCAACATAAAATGCTAGTCCACTGTGTAATCTAATTAGGGATAAAAAGTTGACGTCCTCTTGTTGTCAATAACAGCTTATAGTGAAGACAAATATTAATATTGTTAACAGTATGTTCCTAATATTAGATCAAACAAACTGCCATAACAAACTAGTTGTTGATGGGAACTTTAAGTGTGATGGGTACAACAGGACTGTCAATACACATGACTGTTACACATTATACTGTTAAACATACATTGTGTTACTGTTCTTCATTTCCTTAAGCAAATTTTTTGTTTTATGAACTGTTTCTTATGGCCACAGTCCTCTTTCACGCTCATTATACAAAGTGTGGCCAGGATTCTTAAAAATAAAAACCAACAAAAATACAGAATGTCAACATGAGTGTACAATCAGTAAGCCAGTTGAATAGGAAGAAGTATTTCTTTTTATTCATTTTCCGGTTTTGTAAACTGTGTTATTTGGATTGCTGTCAATCGATTAAAAAATGTATCTGATTATTCACAATATTTTTTCTGTGATTAATCTGTGATTAAACATTAATGTTTTAAAATATACTTTTACATTCTAATAATTTCACATCTAATCTTCAAATTAATGTAGAAACAACAGATTTCTTTAACAGCATCATTATATGAAAGCCAACATTCTGCTATTAGTACTGTAAAATATGTCTCTATTCAATTTAAAAAAATATTATTTAAATGTTTCAATTAATTTTTTTTTAAAGTTTTTTTAACATAAATTATAGCCATTCTAACGTATAATTAGGAGCTATCATGTCTAACAGATAGAATATATGTGACCCTGGACAACAAAACATCAAAACCAGTCTTATAGGTAAATTTCTCGAAATTGAGATTTTTACATAATAGGTTGTTCGGAAATGATCATATCTGGCGGAGATATAACCATTTAAAACTCTGGAATCTGAGGGTGCAAAATAATCAAAATATTGAGAAAATTGCCTTTGAAGTTGTTAATAAGAGGCACTTTTACTGGCCATCCATTCACAAAAATAAAGTTTTGATATATTTAGCATAGGTTATATACAAAATATCTTCATGGAACATGATTTTTACTTAATATCCTTATGATTTTGGGCATAGAAGAAAAATCGATAATTTTGACCCATACAATGTATTTTTGGCTTTAACTAAAAACGTTCCCGTGCTACTTAAGACTGGTTTTGTGATCCAGTGTCACATATACAGAAATTGAATCGAGCGAGCAGTTCTATGATCGATGTATGCACTTTTTGGACCTTCAAAAAATCAACTACCATCCACTCCCATTCTACCGCTTGGAAGTAAAATGATACTTGGGATCATAACAATGACTGCATTATTCTTCCAGAAGAAAGTTATATTCGTTTAGGATGCCCTGAGGGTGATTAAAACATGGCGAAATTTTGATTCAGGGGTGAAATATCCCTGACAAAGATTCACTCACGCAGCCTTTACCTGTGACTGTATACACCAGACTGAACCTCGCATTGCATGTTTTAAAAGCCTGTACACGAATAAGAGCGCGATTATATTATGTTACCTAGACAAAGATGACAAAACAAACGGATGCTGCATTAATTCCGTTATATATTTTTAACAAGTTAATAAAAAAAATATTGCAAGCATTAACACGTTAATGTTGACAGCCCTAGTTATTTGCTTTAAAAAAAGACAAATATCAAATTCTGAGCAGTCTGGGGTGTAAAGTTGATCAAATTTGGTTAATTATCGTTGTTCAAAATGCTTAGGAAATTATTTTAAAAAAATCCCACAATTACACTCACACAAAGAACCACCACTCTATTTCCCCTGTAAGTTTTTCTTAGAAAGATTTTTTTATACGAGTCAGAGAATGAGATTACAGGATAATGTCAAACAAAACATTCTCAATGATATGTGTGCATGTGTGTATGTGTGTGTGTGTGTGTGTGCTTGTATGTGTGTGTGTGCCAATGAAGAAAAGCCTGTCATAGTACACAGTGTGCATTCATTAGCTTAGTGTGAGACAGAGACTAGTTTCCTTGCAGTTCAGAAAATAATACATTTAGATGTCATACTGATACTGTCAAGAAACAGACATCCGAACTTCAAAAAATAAATATTAATTCACATGATGTAAATCCTTCTCCTCCACACAACACAATGGAGATTGGATAATGATGTTTTGGAAGCAAAAATTGACTTTATTGAACATAGGAGGCTTTCAGATTTGTGGCCATACAAAACAAATAGAAATACATTCTTAGTGTGTATTCAAGCAACATCCACACACATCCATACGTCCATCTGTATGTCCCTTCATTGTGTATATTTACATGGGCTGTAATTACAGTACAGTACAGTTAAGCTGTGGCAGTTCGAGTAAAAATTGAGTTTTACTATTTACTATTTACTATTATAAGCGTACCCACAATTTTCTATAAGCGTATTTGCATATTTCCATCAACAAATTAGGTGCTAAAACCACACAGATGCACGTAAATGCACTAAACAACAAATTATGTCATGAATCATGCACTTTATTCTAGCACAAACACTCAAAGTTTCGCACGGAATGCTGTTCACTGATAAACTTCCCCTCTAGTGAACTGAAACTCACTGTGATTGAGATGCCGAGTTAAACCCAAGAACCAGATCAGTCTGACTGGCGAATAAACACTGGGTTATAATCAACTGATTCATTTAAAAGATCTGACTCAAAAGAATGACTCAAACATCCCTATTTAGTATTCATCTCATGAACTTTCAGGAAATTCCATAGGCGAATGTCAACAGGTTTGGTCTTCAAATTCAGCTCTCCGACACTTGGAATATAGCACAAGAGTCGTATGAATGACTTTTATGATACATTTATGGTCCCTACTTGGTCCTTTTGAAAGCCTCAATCCACAATTGTGTTTTATATAAGAAAAGTCACACAGCTTTAAAACTAAATGAGGATAAGTAAAATATAACAGCATTTCATTTTTGGTTGATATTTTCCTTTAAGAGAAAGTCACAGATGTAAATTAAGGCTCAACTCAATACGGGTTTATGGGGAAAGCAGATAAAACTTAACAATGAAAGACTCAATAAGGAGCAACAAAGTGTTCGGGAAACAACTGGATGGGCACACACACCGTCATTTGGTTTACTACTCGATCTGCTGTTTCTCAGATGCAGAGAAAATGCCCACGAGTACTGTATCACAGACAGCCGCATGTCTTTGCTCTGCTGAAAATGATACAAAAGATGAAACCAAAAGGAGCTAGCTGCTCTAATTTTAGTTGTGAATTGGGAATACAGCATTTAAAAGAAAGAATGGTCACCTGTTGTGTGTGTATGTTCAATAGACACTCCATAATGAATGGGCTGTTAATGAGCACTAAGAGTTTCTTGAGAGAGTGGGTGAACTTTTCAAAGAAACAAAATTGGATCTTGTAGGCAATAATGAGGCAGGGAAACCGCAATGGACCGTGAAACATCACTCTGTAGTGATTAAAAAAGACATGTATCGAATTGTGTGTTCAAATCTGGAGACTGCTTTTGAACTGAACACCCCGCAAAGGCCCTGATGCATCTCTTGGCATTGGGATTGAAAATCTGGAGAGGATGACAAACTGATCTGGTGTTACAGCTGACATCCAA
This sequence comes from Triplophysa dalaica, assembly GCF_015846415.1. Classification (NCBI taxonomy): domain Eukaryota; kingdom Metazoa; phylum Chordata; class Actinopteri; order Cypriniformes; family Nemacheilidae; genus Triplophysa; species Triplophysa dalaica. The sequence goes on along the minus strand of NC_079547.1, from coordinate 18,387,015 downwards.
TGACTCAAAGTCCACCTGCCGTTCCGGGAATGCAAGCACACATGTAAAATGCAACATACAGTCCCTCTAATCTCCAATTTTAAAGAAACGCTCAACCAAAACTGGGACATCGTTTCATTTGTTATTTGTATGGCCAGTGGTATACAACATACGGTATACCGTATGTTTTTTTCCAAAACCAAATGAATCACTGATTCAAATTTATGGTTTTGGAGTTTCATCATAGTCCATTTACGGAATTCGTGCCACTCGGCGGCCATGTTTGCAACGTCTCTGGGCAGTTATTTACGTTATTTCAACAGTCCTATCTCTTTGAATAGTGGAAGGCAGATTTTTCTAAAATCCCAGGCAAACATCACAATTAAATAGCATGTATGATATGTACCGTAATTTTGGATTAAAGCTTAAATTGCGTTAAAATCTGTTTTTTTCTAGTTGGCTTCAGCTGCTGTGCATGCGCATAGTCTAGGAAAGCGTCTCATATAGGCCCCTCCCCAGAGATTCGTCGGATTGTTCTACGGGAAGACAATGCTTCCATATTGAGAGTTGCATTTCTCTCCATTCATTGTAATGGCAGTGGGGCATCTTCCATTCCATTCCATTCCATTTTCTACCGCTTATCCGAACTACCTCGGGTCACGGACAGCCTGTGCCTATCTCAGGAGTCATCGGGCATCAAGGCAGTGGGGCATCTTGATAATATTAATTATGTTTGGTTTTATGTTGTTAGTTTAAACCTGCCCCATACTACAGGAGTTAAAAAAATCCTGACAGATTAAGAAATCTGGTTAGCGCACACACATAAGAAGAATCTTGACAGAATTTAAAGGGGTGCAGCAACGATGTGTCATGCATTCTGACTTCTTTACAATGTTGAAGTGCTGTCTTCTCATGCTTAACATGGTCAACTTGTCAGCATATAACGTAGTATTTCTGTGCTCGATACACTCCCCCAGCGATCATACCGGTTTCGGAAAATGTTTTTTTCGAATATATAAAACTGTTACGTAACAATTTTTCATAGTCCCTTAATGGACAATTCTCCCAGAAAATCATGGGGCACACCCACGCGGCAGCAAGGAGAGCAGGAGAAGGAGCATGCGGAGACTTCACTTTCACTTGTAAGCAGGAGAGAGAGAGAGAGAGAGCATACATTCGCGAAGTTCAGGTGTTTGTTTGTTCACTGCATTTGGGTGATGAATGTTATATAAACGGTGGATAAAATGGATTAGAGATCCAGCACTAAAGATGCCGGACATGAACCGCATGTGGTGAGTCAAACTGATGTTTGTGTTTTGTTGGTAATGTGCTTTAGTTCAACCTATCCCTCCCCCGCACGCGCCATATGATTTCGGAAAAAAACGTACAGCTGTATTTATCTTTTATAAATGTAATCAAACTAAATACTCTTGGAAGATCGGAGTATGCAATACTCTATAGGTACTCAAGATTAATATGAGATTGGCAGAAACCGTGTGTGTTAGGGCCGCTTTAAGGACAGTATGTATGTGTCAGAATTTTTCAAGGTAGAAGATACCTATTCTGGTGTCTAGCTAAAACAGGACTTATAGCAAGAATATGACTAAATAGAGAAGTTGACGATCTCCAGAAGATGGCAGTAGTGCAACACAATGGATGCAAGCTGCCGCTAAAAAGAAGAAGCAGCAGCTCGAGTTCACTATGTAAAATACAGAACAAGCAACATTTTGAAGGATGCGTTATGGAGGTATTTGTTCAGTTGCCACATTTCAATGCACTGCAATGCAAAGCTGTTGCAGTTTATATTTTTTAAGTTCTGTCAGTCACTGAGAAACTTAAACTGAGAATGCTGAAAAAACCTGAACATTTTCATGTGAGAAATCCTATTTTTTTGAGTGCCAAATGCGTCAAAAAAAATTCAAGTCATATAGTTAAGAAATTCAATTTGACTTTCATTAGACAACTGTCTATATACTGACAGCAAGGCAGCTCAAAATTTGGCACAAAGTCATAGAGGTAGCCGTAAATGTGCATGAACAAGTAGATTTTAGAAAAGAATATGTGATAACAATTAAATTCACACACTACTGACTGGCTTGGGAGATCTTGGAACTTGAGCCTATAAAAGCAGAAAGAATAAAGTGTGCTGCCATGTCTCAAGTATGCTTTAAATAACAGCAAAACATTAGTTAATGTGCCCATGCTGGTACACAAAAGCATTCAATGGTACAACAAAGTCCTTTAAAGCTTTTCAACAGATGACACAATCCAATGCTAAGAGCAGGAAGTGCATTGGGCTTTTGCTTTATTCATGACAAAAACAACTACATTGGAAGCAACAGCAATGGATCGCAAGAGTATCCCTCTACGGGGTTGCTGTCATGGTGGGAACGTCGGGTGAGTAAACTGTCTTTTTCAGAGACTAACACATTCAGACCACATACTGCGGGGAGTTCGGCAAATGGTTGCGCTCAAAGACATACAACAGACAAAAATGCGATGCAGCTGATAAGGTGTTAACCACGGAAGGAGCTGTTTTATAACTTTTTGACAGAGCTATTATTATCTTGTTAACTTTTCACAGACTTTTATTTTATGGAAAACTGGTATTGCGAATCGTGAAAAATAACCGATTTTGGTATTTACAGTAGAGTACTGTTTAGTACTGTACTACATTGGTACAATTTAAAATTAGATAAGGAAAAGAGAGAGCAATACAGAGAGTATATTTTTGAAGGTCAAATCGCCGAAGGATGTGCTCTTTTGCGGGTGGCATCTTTTTTCAATACTGCTTCCCAGTGATCTCTTTTATTTCAGCATTCTCCCTCACACAATTCATCTCAACCACAACATCTGTACAGTCCATTGTATAGTAGCTTTATTTAAGTATGTGCGCCCAGCAAGTGGGCTTGTGAAAGACTGTGTGATAATTATTGCGTGGAGGTGATGGTAGCCATAAATCCAGTGGAGAGAGTTTGCTTCCAGCAGACCCACTGTGTGTTCCAGATACCTCAGCCCTGGAGACTGATTAACTCTCAGCAAAAAGTCAGTCCACCAGCCTGGAAATGTCTGAGAGATGGAGAATGAGTGCATTAACAACAACCGAGTAAAAAGGTCACCTGGATATTCTTACAATGCTGGCAAAGCTTTCTGGTCTGTGAAGAGACAGACTGAGAAGTTCATTCCTCAAATGCACTCCAAAATGTGGGATTAGAGTAAAAATCTCTAACTTTAGCATTTTTTATAAATGTTCTGAGATTTCATTTATTAAAGGGGTCATATGCGGCGAATACGTGTTTTTCTGTGTCTTTCGTGTGTTATAAGTTGCCTATGCATGTATTAGACATGTAAAATTGCAAAAATGTAACTGTCGTAAAAAGATGCATTCTAACCTAAAGTGAATGCTCACACAGACCTGCTAAAACGCCTTGTGTAACCACACCCCCACAAATCTACGTCAGTTCGTGGTATGATATGACGAAGACCGTCCAAATGTATACACAAGTAAGGTGGGTGTACCTGTCATTACAATTGCTTTGGAAGCCGATGTTCCAAATATGGTGAGAAGCATTACATTTCTGTCACACGCTTGCAGTATTTGACCAATCTGGTTAACTGACCAATCATAGCACACTTTGATGTACACATGTTGTTCTGTAGTACGTTCTCGAATCATTCCTGGATATGTTCATTCTGGGATACATGTTTTTGCAAGAAATGTAAAAATGTAGGTAAACTTTTATTCAAACTGATACATTTACATTTAGGCATTTGGCAGATGCTTTTATCCAAAGCGACTTACATTGCTTTATCCTATATATTTTACATAGGTATTTGCAATCCCCTGGGATCAAATCCACAACCTTGCGTTGTTAACGCAATGCTCTTACCACTGAGCTACAGGATTGGATACACATCAGTGGCATCACTAGGCCCTTTTTAGGTGGGCTTTAGCCACCCTTAAGGTCTAGTTTAGCCCCCCTAAAATAAATTAAGAAATTATGTCATCTGTACAGAAATTCGAGATCGCCTTAGTCCTTTACATTTTTTTATTATGAAATGGCACAGAGTGGAGCGAACGTCAAGGAGTACAGAATACAAGGTGTGTGCATTAACATGAGATCTGCATCTTTGCCATTCTTTGCTATAAATGCATTTTATATAATATGATGCAGGAGCGATACAAGACCCTTTCCCATCCACTATAAAAATAAATGCATAATAGTTCAACACTGGCCTAAAACCTTTGGATCCTATTGTGGATCCCTATAACTTATGACATCACAGAACACTTAAAGAATACATTTTTCAGAACTTTAATCAAATATTGAATACCGATAACCTAACAATTGCATTGCAGTTTGTATTCATGTGGGCATCAGCATTTTAATGTCTTTAAGTGACTTTGGTTTGAAAATCAATTGCCATGTGGCCTGCTCTGCATGTGCTACTTCTGCATCCTGTTACTCAGCACATTGATAACAGATCAGCCACCCTCTAACTTTGTATGCATGTTGGTTTTGAGCTTAGACCAACCATGCTGCTGTACTATCATTATAATATTTATGCTCTTACTGAGCCCAATTAAATCCATTCAAAAATGAAGTAGATAAAAAAATCAATGTTTAAAACGGTCCACTGTCACCCTATTTTTGCAGAGATGGCAGTATGGAGGCAAAGGTTACGGACTGAAACTTTCATAAAATATTTTGCAGTTAGCTCAGCAACATTATAACACGCAACACACAAGAATGCAAGTTGAGTGTGGAGCATTCTTGTGTGTTGCGTGGAGATTCTGTCAACAAGTATTTGAGATTGTTATCTTATGATGGTTTTGGAACAGAGCCATTACGCTTGACTTAAAACAAGATCTGATGTGCCTTGAAGGGATAGTTCACTAAAAATAAAATTCTGTCATCTATAATTCACCCTCATGTTATTCAAAACCTTTATTTGACTCCTTCTTGTGTGAAACAAAAATAAAGATATTTTGAGAAATGTCTCAGTGGTTTTGTGTCTTGACAATGGAAATCAATTAGAGACAGCCTTGTTTGGTTGCCAACGTTCTTCAAAAAATATGTTTTATCTTCTGCAGAATAAAGAAAGTCACAGGTTTGGAATGACATGAAAGTTAGTGCATTAAGATTTTTTGGGTGAACTACCCTTTTAACACAAACCCCACACTAGTAAGGTTCGATCTTGATATGAGACCAGAACTAGGACACCAAACATCAGATTCAGGTCTGTCATATTAAAAATCAAACATGAGGGGGTTCTGCAAGTGTTTGTGGCACAGATATCTCTTCTTCTTCAAATGATCTGGTTATCAAGCATTCCAGTCAAATGGCCTGAAGAATCTAACAGGCAATTGTGCAAAACAAACACACTGTACAGAACAACACAAAGTAAACAAACACTTTCAGTGTACAAAAACACTTTCAGTACGAAACATCCCCAATATCCTTCCTATAATACAACTTTCTCATTGAAAATGAGACCTACCACAGTAGGTTTAAAATCGAATATTCTTAAGCAAAAACTAAGAAATTTGTGTGTGCATAAAACATGCTGTGAATAAATGTCTTTCACACTTAGTTTTGCGCTAAACCCACAACGGAAACCGCATATTGGAATGGAGTTGTTTGCACAACTTTTAATAGAGCATGCCAAACTTTTTTAGGATATTTGGGATGTTTATGTATGCTAATGTAATATAATGCCTCCCAGAGAGAGATGGAACAACTCCACACATTAGGCCCCGGGGATGCAGAATAAAAGAATTTCTCATTAGAAGAAGAAGAAAACTGATTAGTATGAGAAAATCATCAGCATGTTGATCTTCCCTTTTTAGATACAGCGGAGGGAAACAGTGAGAGTAGTATCGGCTCTAAATGTTACTCACAACACACATAAACACCAAGAATCGAACAAAACTTACTGCTGTTTGCCTTAGTCCTGACTGACTTACAAAAGTTATGCTATTCAAGTATGGTATTAGTATAAAATATACTTTTTTACAGTAAATAAAAGTGTACTTTCAGAACTGTTCTATTTATATTCTTATTGTGTACACTTGGCTTGTGTTTACTATTTTGTTTGCGTAGCCTCTTAAATACTTTTCCACATCCTTTTGCATATTGTCTCATAAAGTTACATGGAATAGCTTAGAGTAAATACACTTTGTGGAACTTACCTTTGTATATTTGTTAGATTTGAAGTATAAAAATGTATTCAGAACAGGAATATATAAGTGCAAAAATAATATAAATAGTAAACAATGAGTATGACGTTAGGGTCACTTTTGTGTAAACTAATAAATGAATAGTGTACTTTAAAATATACTTTAAATAGCAAGTGGGCGATGTAGTCCAAAAATAGTATTGAAGTACATAGAGGATACTGCACAGTAAACCCGGATAAGTTGACAATACTCGTTGCCTCCATTTTTTTGTGTTCATATTTATAACTTGTTTTTTTTTGGTTATTTCGGTCCATACAAAAAAATTAAAAACGTAAAGATATCGAACCTTACAGCTTACGTTAAGAGTTACAATGGGATTGGACCGCATTTATGAATTATATTTTAAAAACTTACTGGACATCCAAAACAATGCTGTGTGCACAGTGCTTTATGGGTTATACATGCGCATATGAGGGTTTTTTTATTACCAAAAGCATGTAACTCGCCAAGACCTGATGAAGTGTTTAAATCAGTCCAAACGGCGCCAGGAATTCCTCCGTTTCATGGGCAAGCACAGATTTAATAAACACTTCTTTTATATGACCAAATCACTTGACTTTCGGTGCGTATATTGTTATCACTTCCTGTTTTTGGTTCGGTTCGGTTCGATGCCTTTGGTACGTGTTGCGTTCCTATTTCAATTGAATCGCGTCAGAGTTCATTTGCAAGTGGACCGAGACCAATCTTTGCAGCGCTCTCGGTCCGCTTGTTTTGGTGGCAGCTTTTACACTTACACAAATAAACCACACTAACAGAGCAATCGCACACGTGTTCGTTTTAAAACAAACCAAACCAGAACAAACCCTTAGAGGTTCTTGGTTTAAGTAAGCAGAAATTTGATCAATGTTAAATTAAAGTTCTTAATAAGTCTTAGTAAGTGTGACTTAAATATTTCATTCATCATTCTCATGCAATTAAGTAAACAGAACTTAACTAAAACGTTAACTAAACTAAATTTTCTCAGTGTCTTTATTCTACACATTTCTTAGTCTTAATGTGCATAAATCAAATACCTTTACTTATGTAACTCAAAATGAGCAAGAAGAGATTGATTTCAGAATTGGCATTAGCACAGTCATTGCTCACTGATAACACGACACGTTACAGTTTACATGTAATCTCTCAGACCCTAAACACATGCACCACTCTTCTAAACAATGTTAACCACTGAACTGAAAAATATGTCAAACTTTTCTTAAGTGAACATTAAACACTAACAAGTCTTTTACTTCACTGAAAAAAACATAAATAATCATATTTAGAAATTGTACTTCCACTATGCAGTCTGAAGCAAAGAATAGCGGGAATTGGACATTTGTGTTGAAATTACATCTTTAAATTAAGTAAATTATAAATATTAAGTAAATTTAATAATTTTTTTAGTTAAAACTTCAAGTTAATCAACAATAATCATTATACTTTACTCAAAAGTAAAAATGTGTTTCAGGAACTTAAAATATTTCAATTTAAGTTTACATTACTTAGGCTATGTTCAGATTTGACTTTTTTGAAGCTGCTAGCATCTGTTTTGCATTATAACCCTATGGAGTAAATCGTGTTTTCAAAAAAAGTCCTGGCCACTTTTTTAAACGCCAGCACCGGCGTTGAAAAAAGTTAACAAAGTCGAGCGAGTGCCTAAGTCAAGCACTTTTTTCACAACTAACAAATCGCAAGAGAGTAGCGAGACCTGTCATTCACATAACAACATGTGAGGAAGGTGATTGGCAAAGACGCTCTCTTGTTTATAGACTTACATTACGCTGTCTATGAAGCCTGTCTGAATCTGTTTCTCTGAGCTGCCTTCGTTTACAAACGCTGCCATGTTTTACAAATATAAGCGCTATTGTCAATTTTTTCTTGTCAAATGTGAACAGAGCCTTAATCTGTTTGATTATTTTGAGCATTTGAGTTTACAGTGTGCACCTTTATTTAAGTACAGTGTACTTATTCTTAAAAGGGCTGCAAGGACAGAAGCTCGTATTTACATGAAAAAGGTAGTATTAACACTTTCCATTCCAAATCCATTTTGTTGTGGCGTGAAAGTTAATGTCTGATTCATTCTGACATATTGAGTTAGGGTGCTAATATGGAATATGCATATTTGAGTCCAGCCTGCAACACTAATCTAAATCAGTGTATACTGAAGTTTACTGGTTGGGATTTTTATGTAATGTAACACTCCTGCTCATGGTTTCTAAGGCCTTTGAATTCTCTCCTTGAGCATTATTTGATATGAAGCGATGAGTCTCTTCAACGGTTCTCCACATCACTGCACTTGCATTTTCTCCACCTCTGTGTTCATGCACCACCTCACTCCCTTTAGACAGCCCTGCCCCCTTCATCCATTCCCGGTGTGTCAGCTAACACTGCATGGACCAAATCACACATTGTGATACTTTGTGGCACAAGTTGTAAATACACAAGAAACCCCCTGGTTGCAAAAGCTGACACAAATTCACCTAGCCAAACTGCACTAATGCAAGTAGGGTTATTATAATACATTGACAATAGCAGTAATATTAAAATCCATGATGATCAACAAAAATCTGGTATTGTGACAGCTTTAACGGACAGGTTGACTGATATTCCTCCACGTTTGAAAACAACAAACAAAACTATGTAAAGAAAATAGATCCGGACTCAACGAAATACAATATTCCAATTAAAATATAGAAAAATGTAAAGGTCTGATGTGTAACTTTTTGGAGGATCTATGTGACAGAAATGCAATATAATGTACATAACTATGTCTTCAGAGGTGTACAAAGACCTTACATTATGAAGAATTCTTTTTTTGTTATCTTAGAATGAGCTATTCCTATCTTCATACACCGCGGTTCCCCTTGCATAGGAATTCGCCATGTGGTTTCTACAGTAGCCCTAAACGGACAAACTGCTCCACAGAGCGCGTTTCTTAAATACATGATTTCCTTCGGCAAAGAAGCGAAAATGTGACAACATCTTATTCCTGTGGAGGAGTGGAGTGAGCCGTTAGATCCCACAAAATTTCATACACTGGACCTTTTATTTAATTTTTAATTTTATTTTTCATTGAGTTGCGTTTGATGTCCAACATAAAACCAGGTTCCTGAGACGAAATGAATTGAGAGTAACTGATCTCTGTGCAGGTCTGAGAGGTTTTCTGCGTAGGAAGATAGATGACGTCCAAAATTCAGGGTTGTATGATTCCTTTAACTCTTTCCCCGCCATTGACGAGTTATTTCGGCAATCAGTGTTTGTACTGTTGTACAGCAGGTGGCGCTGTTACAAACCTTTGGAAAAGTACAGATTCTCTGCACCTAGAACGTATATATTTGATTTGTTTTTAATGATTGTTCTGAGTCTGATCTGGGTGGAGTCTTTGACCAAAAAAATTTAATTATCTCAGCTGTTTAAACAGAGTGATGCATTTTTGAAGAAACCTACCCACATCTAAGGGGTGATAAAAAAAGAATGCATGAAGATAGAAGAATAGAGTTTCTTTTGTTTAAAAGCAGAGACTGTTCTTTCATTTGATATATTGTTTGTCCATACATTTATTAAAGAAAATGTACTGTGAGCCATCAAAATTTAGTGAAAATATAAAATAATGCTGCAGCTGTCTGGCAACTTTTTTTTAAAGGCTGGCAGGGAAAGAGTTAAGCTGCTCTATGACATTTTAGATTAATCTGCTGCTTTTTGTCAATCAATCTCAATTCATGAATGGTTTGAATCAACTACACATGCTTCCATCAATACGGTTTATGGCAGATCTGTGCTAAAAGTCTTCACAGCCGCAATCCGACAAATCACCATATAAAGAAAGCTCTTATTGCTGTGTGCCCCATTAAACTCTCTCCTAACTGTTTCTAATGGTTGTCTGGGTGAGTAATGCACAGGTGCTGGTGTCTGTGCATGCTGACAGCGTAATCCAGTCGCTCTGTGTATTATATCCGACACATTAAACATGCTTTGCCTAGCTAAGCAGAAGGGACATCTTTCTGACGCAGAATGACCCAGACATCTACATGTGAGGCCATAACATCCAAGGCTGAATAAAGAAAGCTAAAGAAAACCGCATCTTTAAATTTAAGGCAGTAAGCAAACCATTAACGCTGCCCCCTCCGCATACATCATTACGCTCAATTTAATGTAAACTCATGCACACAAAACCTTTAACCACTGCATCCTCCCACAAAAAGAAAACATTACGAACTGTGAAAATGTTTTGCAATGGAACAATAAGGTGCCTTATAAAGTGGCTCAATGCTTTATTGTTGTCCAATATGACCGTGGCGAGAGTCTAGACAGGATAAAACACGTTGTATTTACCAAATGAAAAATAACCTTTTGTGTCACATCATATCCTGCCCACATCCTCCCAAGTCTGATCCAATCTCATCAATACACAGGAAACATGTCACAACACAAAGCTTACATTTTCTCACAGCGAACGATAGACTCTCACTAAGTTATTATATTGAGTGACGCAAAGACCTTCCTTTGGTGCTGCCAGTAAAGCAGGCACAATTTTAAAGTGATAGTTCACCCAAAAGGAAAACTCTGTAATCATTTGCTAATCCTTGTCATTTCAAACCTATATGACATTTTATCTGCAGAACACAAAAGAAGATATTTTGAATAAAGTTGGTAGCCGAGCAATGGCGGTACCCATTTATTTTCATTGTATGGACACAAAACCAGTGCAAGTGAATGTGTACCATAGTTGTTTGGTTAGCAACATTCTTAAAAAATGTCCGGCAGAAGAAATCAAGCAATACAGGTTGGAATGAAAAGGGGGTAAATAAACAATTACAGAATTTTCATTTTTGGGTGAACTATCCCTTTAAGAGAAACTCAATTTCTGCAGATCATGTTGTCTATAATGACCATAAACTGACACCTCTCAAATATAAAAATAGGATTAAGCTCAAATTTATCAATTTGTATTATTCGCAACGTTGTCATGTTTTACGCAAAACATAAATATAATTTTTACACGAACAGTACAATTCTTTTAGATGCATTAGGTCTGAGAATGCAGAAATTATTATATTGACTTGAACAACTGTTCGTCTATAAAATTCAACATCTGTCATTTTAGTGTAAATTGCTAGTTTTCATAAAAAGGGTCAAGGGTTCGAAAAGAGATTGCGACGGTAGAAAGAGAGCATCACAATGTCATGTCGCTTTGAGAGCATTAACCGCTTCTTCAACCTTCACTAAATTTTTGTCATTCAAATCAAGTTGTGGTCATAATTTCACAGTATCACACTTACAGTGATATCACACCTTACCGACCTGTAACAACATAACGGCACCATTCACCCATCCCCGACAAATTCGGTGTCATTCATAAAAATATTCCTCCCCTCAACGTCAAAAGTGCAATACAACACCCTGTTGAAATCTAGACTCTCCACACCGGATCTCGCAGACACGCTTACCAGGTGTGCGCGACGGTGAACCGGCGTCTGTGTCGGCTCCCCTTGTTGACCATGAGCTTGCGGAATAGGCGCGGGGAGCTGCGGGGGGATATTTTAGGCGATGTGATGCGCTTGTTGCCTGTGCCCAGTCTCGGAGGCTCCAGCTCCAGATGCATGTGCTCCTTAAAAGTGCGAATGCAGGGGTCCAGTTCGATAGTGCTCAGCTCATTGGAGGACATGATGATGCCGTGGGTAGCACCGGCCCTATTTCGCCCCTTTCTGAGTCACGCTGCCAACTATTCCCTCCTGTTCTTGCAGTCCATTGGGGGTTATGCCATGCAGGCTGATGTTTTGTGTGTCAGACAGGAATATCTGCGGGAGCTAGGGCTGTGTTATTCTCTCTCTCTCTCTCTGTCAGCTTAGGCTTTCGGCAATGCAGTAGAATAATCCTCTCTCGTTCAGTTCCACTGACACACTGAAAACAGTCTCTCTCAGCGCACTCACACCTCCTTTCTGCAAGAGCAAGAAAAAAAAACTCTCTCTCACCACTAACCACACCTCTCTCACCCAATTCTCCTTGTAGGTAGAGCTCTCTCTCTTTCTTTTGCTTGCTCGCTCTCTCTCTCTTTTGCGTATACAAACACAAGTGACTCCTTTCAGATTTGTAGATGTCCAGTCTTCTTGATATGACTCACACTTTTATTTATTTAGATGTCTTCGACTCAGTCCTCTCGCACAGTTTTCGCCGCTCCACAGACACTATCTCACTTCATTCAGGAAACTCCATCTTAAATTATTCAAAGTGGGCAAGAACAGGTCTCCTCTCCCATCAGCTTCTCCTCTCTTCAGGAGTTTCCCGCGATGCTTTGCATAGGTTTAGCAGAGGAAACCCGGACTGATCACACCTACTCGCGGGCCTCAGGTGGTATGTTCATTGAAAAGAATCAAGCATTGATAGCCTTGGATGAGGAAAAAAGGCCACGAGAAAATGTGCATAGTGACGGTGAAAGCTCCGCCCACCCTTGCAGCCAATTGGCCAGCGGTTTGTTTGTATGATGGGTGACTCTGGATGAATTCTGATGAGGGCTTCTGCCCTTTCACAGCTCAGTGGCGTTGAAGACACTGATAAAAGAAAAATCCCAAAGCAATTTAAGATCAGGATTAGCGGCGTCCGCAAAATAAATATAGCTCAGAGTTAAATGTAGGGTTAGATGTTAAAGAAGCTGGTTTGAAGAGAAAATCGTGGCTTATTTAAATGATTCAAATGCAAAATGAAATGAAAAAATTGCAGAAAATTTTAAAAACAATAACAAAACATTAAAAGGTGGTTCTAATGTACGTTCATTAACCACAATATAAATGTTATGCCTGCCTATCTTTTACATGTTTGATTGTAAACAATGTTTAGTTTTTTAGTCTGAAATCTATACCTAAACAGCTTCTGAATCCTTATAAATCATAAAGAAGCTAGACTAAAAGCATGCATGATGGTAAAACAGCGCACCGCTCGCCCTGTGTGACAGCGGCACAGCGGGATTATCTCTGGCTCTCATAAAAACATACTGAAGAAAAGAAGCACATTAGCCAGCTATCAACCTGCCAGTCAACAACTGCCGGCAACCAGGGCTTCCCCATGGAGACCAGAGAGAAGTCATGAGGAAAAAGATGATGAATGAGAGCATAAACAAAACAGTGAAACACTGAAACAGGTGGTGAAATATTTTCTCTGTTGTTTTGACTTTGATGTTGAAACGCAGAGGATTCTTGATAGATGACTTTAATTCCTTCAGTTCAGATTCGTACAGATCTGGGTTTACGAGGTTTAATTATGAGATTGCTAGGAAGAAAGAAAGAGAGATATAACTAGAAAACCAATAAGATCACAATCGGCATGGCTAACAGTATGTGTCGTGTTGTTGAGGGGTACACTGAAAAAAAAGGATATCTTAGTGAGCATTCCTTTCTTGTTTTTTGAGAAATTTCTACACATTTTTTCATCAATATACATTTACTTGACAAGGACAGTAACCTGAGATATAAGAAATTAGAGATATTTAGTCTGGTTTTATGAAAGAAAATATAAGAATTAAGTAAGTTTATGTTTGAAGAGTAAGTAACATTGGATCATGAAAATTACATTTCATGCAGTGTGCTATGTTGCCATGTTTGAAAGTAAGCAGTCTGCAAAGTTATTGGCGTGTAAAAAAGGGAGTCGACTCTCAATCACGCAAACGAGACTTGACTTAGTCCGAGTCTCTAACCGCCGTGTATCTACGTCACTAGAAAAAGTCCCCGCCTACGTTTTGCTGGGACTGACGCGAAACACTCTCCTCCCCCAAACACTGTCGCTCGTTCATAATGCGTGTGCATCATGTCTAGATCCTGTGTCCTACGTTGTGAAACTAAGTCTGTCTTATTTAAACTACCAAAGGAAGTACCTACTTTATTTTGACCTGTAAGCTCCACCGAATCACAACCTGTAAGTTTGACTATTTATGTTTGTCTTAACTTTAAGCAATATTAGTGTACCTTATGTCAGTGTTTAGATAATGCATATAACGCTAATGTTAACATGTACCATTATTTCTGGGGTATAACAGTTTGTTTACCTAGCTATGAACTCTTCTAATTTAATTGTTCAATCTTTTATAGTCTATTATCTACTATCCCCAACGAATGTTTCTTCGTCAGACTTGGGCTCAAACAGGTAAGGTAAAATCCAAGCCATCTCTATCTATACACTGTATAAAATATCCAACCACCTGTAAACCATAATCCATTGATAATGGTAGGCATTCCATTTGCGACAGATGCTGAATGACCAATCACAAGACACCAGGCTAGCGGATAAGAGAGGATTAGACGAATGAATCGCTAAACGAATCATTTGAGAGTCAGTCAAGAAGTAAGGTAAGAATATCTGCCTATTATTACGACATAATAGTGTGTTTTTACACCTTATATGTAAATAAACTTGTTATTGGACACCCCATAAACGTCAGACCTTACAAATCATATGTTACTTACTATTTAAAACAAGCAAAAAATCTGTCTTTTGGGTGAGAACAATAACCTTAAATTTAGTTTTACCCTATCTTAAGTACCTAATTTACCCATTGGCAGATTTTTCAAAGAAATATATTTTTTTGCAGTTTACGGTGGTCGTTTACTGTACTTTAAAAAGACCTTAAAGAGGATGTGCAACGGTGTTTCATGCATTATGACTTCTATACAATGTTAAACGTGCTTTCTTCTCATCCTTGACATGGTCAACTTGTCAAAAAACAAATTGGGCGTATCAAGTAGGATTTCTGTCCTTGATACACTACCTTAGCGCTTGTATAGATTTCAAACGTTTTTTCAAACATGAAAATCTGTTTCCCCTATTGGGCAATTCTCAAGGAAAAGCACACCCACAGCAAGGCCGAAAGAAATAGCCTGTCCATTCGCAAAGTGACGAGCAACAGGAAGCCAGTTTACGATAAAGATTGGCTGCGCTGCGTCAAGATTGGCTGCGCTGTGGGCCTGCAGCTGCAGCTTGTTACTTTGCGTTAGTGAGAGAAGTTGAGGTGTGTTTGTTTGATTATGGCATATCATTGATGGATGTTATATAAATGGTGGATATAACGCTGGATTTGGAGATCGTTTGAAATTGATAGATGGCGCAGTCCCGGAGCTAAAAGTAGGGCACAAAGCTTTGTTTAATCCATCTACGGCACACACTTGTTTCCCCACGGACCATGATTACTGACGCACAGTCTGAAAAACTCTAGACATGATATGTAAACACAGAAGAGGCTGCAGAACAAATGACTAGCTGTTTTCATTTCTGCTCTGACAACCGCAAGAGTTAGAATGGAGTGTGAGTTAGAATGGTGAGAGAACATTGTGCTTGTTACGTTCCTTATCTTTAAACAGAACTTTTAGGACTTCAGCCCGCAAAGTTCATCCTCTATAACAAGCAAACGAGCGTCACAGTGCGTATTATGTCCAAAGACTGAAAGCGGTCTTTATGGCTGTTTAAACACATTCACGCCTAACAGGGCTGTTCAGTGCGACATATAACTTTATGTATTTACCAGTGTGACACTCATGCAAGAGTTTGGCAGGTGCATTAAACAGAGCCGCTTGTTTGTTTGCGTTTGTTGTTGTGCTCTTTCCTGTGTGACATTATGGCGCACCACTATTTTACTTAGTTTTAGTCTATTTTGCGAATGTAACTTGTTGTCTGGCATTGAGTCTTTATAACTAGATGCGGACTTGTGGACCACGAATCCTGTTATTTAAACATGCCATCTGGATGTACTGCGTGTCTGAGTGAATGCACTGCGTGCTACACCCGTGATCCTCATGGATTTGTCCGCGTCTGCACTGTATGAGGACATTAACACATGAACTTCATCTCCAGAGTTGCATTTTACATGAGTGAAGGTATTGAACACACACTAAAAAATAAGCGTCTTCTGACGAACTGCCAAAAAAATCGGTTAACTAAAGTAGTTTTATGGACAAATATATAATTTTTTAATATTTTTAAATAGAATAAA
Source organism: Triplophysa dalaica (assembly GCF_015846415.1). Classification (NCBI taxonomy): domain Eukaryota; kingdom Metazoa; phylum Chordata; class Actinopteri; order Cypriniformes; family Nemacheilidae; genus Triplophysa; species Triplophysa dalaica. The sequence goes on along the minus strand of NC_079547.1, from coordinate 18,370,843 downwards.
GAAAACTGAGAATGAAAAGGTTTGTGTCATGTAAACATGTAACTGTGCACCAAGTAATTAAGTCCTTAATTTGATTAATGAAAATAAGCACATTATTGATGCGTTGTGTGTGTTGACAGTCACTTATTTGTAACCTTTCACTTGGGGGTTATGATTCTCCTAGGATAGATCACTGCAAAACTCAAACCTTGTTGTAGAGGTCTATATTAGCACTGCTGTGGAAACTGGGTTCAATAACCAGGAATGTGAATGTTCTTGAGTCCCTCTGACTGACCTTTCCAAATGGAAGCCTATTCAGTGAATGAGCCTCTGAGGAGTGGTCTTACATAACCGAATGTCTTACATAAAGTCGTTTCCTTACTGCTGCGGTGAGGGAAGTCATATGGCTCACAAGGACCATCACACTAGTTTATAGAAGCAAAAGGATGAGCGATGGACTCCAAATGGATAAAAAAACCTTCAGGCGAGTGGAACAGGATTTAAATTGGAGAGAAGCCATCACTTAATCTACTATTGACGTCATCTGAACTCCGAATCATGTAAAATCCGTTTTATCCCAAACCCAGACTATTAGCGCAGGATGTATACTTTAAGTGCATCTGTTGTGGTTTCTAGCCACAATAGTAAATAATGCATTAAGCAGATTAAATTGATCTGTTTTTGCAACTACTGGAAACCCATCTTACATCGTCCTGCTGAACTGTGGAGCAGCTTAATATTAGTGGGGGCTATGTTACAATCACATTGTATTTTTCCTGGACCGTTTATTCTACAAACATGACACCTCCAATCGTATACTGTAGCTCTTAGAGCAGGGCTCCAGACTGCAAGTTTTTAAGTCAACTTATGTTTTGAGTTTTTATAACTTTGTAGTCAACTGCGTGCCAGTGCGCGGGTCATTCATGTATCACTGATGTTTCTCGCTGCCGCAGGTGTGCACAATCCAGGTCGTCATTGACAAGTTAACACACACATAACGTGAGAGCATTACTACGAGTCGTTGTTTGCTGTTAAAGTTAAAGTTAGTTTGGAACCCTATCTTAGAGTATGTTTACACGATAAAAAGATTTTCCTATGTGTTTTTAAAAAGTTTCAGGTACACTCGCTAGTGTGATCAAACGATTTTCATTTACATGGATCCGGAAAAACGAATAAAAACGTTCTGTTATGCATGCCAGGCCAGTGGATGGCCATTTTGCGCTGTTTAAGGAAAAAGCAGTGCTTTTAATACAATTTGTCGGCGTGTATGTGTGTTTATAGTAGTGTGCATGTAAATGCTATGTCTCAGTTGGTTGTAGTGGTGCAGTAAATCTCCATTTTGCTGGAGAAATTATAATGAGTATGTCACGCGGCACAAAGATGCAGCATGGAGGCCTCCATTATTGTTTGGGAAATACTCGCGCATGCCTTCATACTGAACGCGTGATAGCTAAGCATCTGTATGACAACTTTGTTTTTGTAAAACGCCACCTTCAGAGTTTACACGGAAACGATAATGCCGTCGTTTCCAAAAACTTCCCCACTGCATTTTCAGTCCCCCAAACAGCAGTTTTTGTGTAATGGACAGCCAAAACAAAGAAATAAAACGTTTTCCGTTTTTAGTTGAGAACGGTTTTGTTTAAACAGCCTCCTAAAAAATTTAATTGTCTTTACTCACCCTAAGGCCATTCAAGATGTAGGTGACATTGTTTCTCGAGAACAATAAAGAAGATTTTTAGTTGAAACTACGTTCCTTCAGTTTCTTTCAGACTTGTTTAATAAGAACTCAATATATCTTCCAGAGCTGAATGATTACGTTATGCATTGTGGACTTCAAAGTACAGAAAGGTTCAGAAATGTTCATGTACACTTTAAGGAGTGATGTGCATGATAAACAAAGAAAGAAAGAAAAATACCCTACACTTACACTGAAGGACTGACCCAAGCCATATAGACCATGAGCTGGTAATGGACATTTTGAATTTGCCTAGTAACCATATAACCCTACAGTAGCCAGATCGTAGCAATGCACAACAAATTACTTTGAATGTAAACCACTCGGAAACGTCCAGCAAAGAGGCTTTTTGCATTAATAACACACATTTCTTTGGAAAGAACAAAAATCAAGCTGCTAATACACAACTGCATTTACTATAAACCCTGTCTGTAGTCTCTCCTGGACGTCATTTATGGATACTGTATGTGCAACAGGCTGAGCTTTTAGTAAATGGATAGAAATGATGAGAATGGGTTCTCCACTCCCTCCAGGAAACATTGCAGTTGTCAATGTGGGGAAAAGCAGTTTAGGTTTACTTGTAAGGAAGATGATTACTGTTGGTCCTCTTAGTCCCCGAACAATCTCCATTACTGGGGCTCTGAAGCACAAATCAAGCTTACAAAGTCAAAGTCATTCAACCAAATCGTTTTTAAACACACATGGATGCTAACACACTCTGATTTTGTATGTTTAGCTGTATTTGTGAGAGCCAATTGTTAAAGGACCATTGCGTTATTTAGCGACATCTAGCGGTGAGGCTGCTAATTGCAACCAACGGCTCACTCCCCTCTCCCTTTTCGAAGCACTACGTAGGCTGAAAGAGGATTCTGATGTCGAATTTTTTTTGTCTCTCTCCCGAATGAGATAACAAATGTACGAAACGCACTCTGCAGAGCAGTTTGTCCGTTAAAGGCAACTGTAGAAACAACATGGCAAATTCCATGTAAGGGGAGACGTGCTGTATGTAGATCGCAATAGCTCATTCTAAAGTAATAAAAACACAATGCTTCATTATGTAAGGTCTTCATAGAAGAAGAACAAGAAATTTTACACATGTCCTAAAAAAAAGTCCCAACTAACATAATAGGAATTCTATGTGCCGTATTTTTGTGTGTCCAAGTTCAACTATAACTGTGATGGCCAAACCTTTAAAAACGCCCCCATAAATAAAGACAAACATCTTGTAAAGATATTTTATGTGATCCTCTCTACAAAAAACGACTGTTTACCTTACATTCTAGATTTGTTCATGGGTTAGATAAATGTTTGAAATAGAATATATCATTAGCCTGATATAAACAACAATGGAAGTCTATGAGATGTCCTCATTACTGTGTCTATGATGTGTATCCCAGACAGCCTCTATAATCCCTCTCATCGGATGGCTTCTGTGGCATTTCCAGGTGAAAATATGAAAGGACACGTCTCAAACTCTCTGACTAAGAGCTCTGAAGGACACCACCAATAGAAAAAAAATGAAAAGCCTTCGAGACGGACGATTCTCATCTTTCTAAGAAAAGGGCACCAAGTAATGAGAAAATAACATTGACTGGAAAAGATCACACACATTAAGGTACAAACAGAAAGAAGACGTCCAGAAACGTTTAGGGCAAATGAAGCAACACAGAAGAATAAATCATTTCATGAAGGTAATCCATACCCTCTCAAAGAAAACAGTAAACAGTCCTGCAATTCCATTTGGTGTTTCAGAAAGGATATGCTTTCCCTTTAAGAGCCAAACGTGTTCTGACATCATACAGCCTATTATAATACAGGAGGAGACAGATTAAAGCCGAACAGACCTAGACACAAAAGCATGTAGAAGATCTTATGCCCTGGAGGTTTCCGTAAAAGCATTTCTTAATGAAACTAGCGATACAACTCCTATTGTCTGTGTGACATTGACGTCATAGACAAATCTCTTTCTCTCTTCTTCTCTCTCATACACATGCATGCACAAAAAAACCAGTGCCACAAAACCCTACACTAAATATTATTTCCATACACAGACAGCCCTCCATCCAGAGAAAGTGGGTAAAGTCACGGATGAATTGGCTTGGCAGACAGCTCAGTGACCTGTAGCGTCTGTCCTCAAGCATCATTTCTTATGCCTGGCCCATAAAGCTAACCCACAATCCACTTGGGAGCGCCCAAATCAATCTGTAACGGAGTCACGTCAGCAGCAAAATAATTGTCCAACAAAAATAGCACTTTCCCCAAACCCTGTCTCCTGATTCTCCTGACACACACATCAAACAGACAGCTTTAACAAGAGCAGAATTGCAGGCGTGTGAGCTCGCGGGGCAGATAATGAACGTTTGTGAGTCTCTGTATATTGTGCTATACATTAGTGTGTCTGTGTGTGCATGTTTGGAGTTAATAAGCAAGCAGGCATATGCAAAGATGAATCAAATATTTGTTTGCATGTGAATATTCACGTACCTCTCATGGCACACACAAAAATAAGTTTTGAAGAATCTTTAAGAAACTCTTTTCAGTTCACGGAGACCACAGCTGTCAACCACACTTTATGTGACCTACATTTAAGCTTGTTACTGGCCCAAACCTCTTATGTTTTTTTTAGAATAATTGGAACATTGTAAAGACTACTGTTATGATAGACCATGTTGTTTTTATCCTTTTGGAGATACATAAGCTTTCAGTCTGACAGCAATACTATTTTGGTTTTAACTACTCCATATCCATACAAACATACAGATCATCTATTCATCAATTAAAGTTGAATTTATCTAATCGGCCTTCATTAACATATTATAAAGCTAATGTGTGTGGATGCTTATGATGAAATTTGGTCTTATAAATGCACAGGTGTCACATGCACAACAACATTTCAGAATGCTGAAGGACTCAAGGCCTATTTTACTCTGCGCTGCCCTCCACTGGCAAAAGACAACAACTACAGCTCAATCCATGTCAACCAATGGCAATTTATCACATAAACCAAACATTTACATTTATGTTAATTGAAAGATGCTTTATCCAAAGCGAATTATGGTGCTGTGAAGGCATTTGTTTTCATCAATATGGGCTACAGGACCGCAGGACAATACATAATATCAAATGCTAGTTTTGAGATTTAGGCAGACATACCAAAAACAAATTTGCAATGCTCTTTTTACATCTTATAAAGCCAGGGCACAAGCCATTAGAACAGTTTTGTCACGCAATAGTTGTTCATTCAAATTCTGTCATCATTTACTCATCCTCACATTGTTCCAAACCACAGTACAATTCTTTGTTATCTATAACACAAAATAAGATATTACAACGAATGTGGGAAACTAAACAGTTCTGGGGCACAATTAACAACCATAGTTGATTTTTTTACTACAATTGCAGTCAATAGTGCCCCAGAACTGTTTGGTTACAAACATTCTTACAATGATCGTTTTTGTGTTCAGCAGAACAACAAAATTTACACAAGCTTGGAACAACCTGGGTATGAGTAAATTATAAAATAAATTGTATTTTGTAGTGAACTATCCCTTTAACATCTTAGTGACAAATTGAATGATAGATTATAACCAGCTGTTATAACTGCAACCAAACAGATTCTTGTCTCCTCTAGGCAACAACAAAACTGAGCAGATTACAGCTGGAGCTTTAATCCTCAGAGCTGTAAGCGAAGTGCAGAAAACATGATTTCTGCTAATTTAGGTGACATATACTTAGACATGAAAGTATATAAAAGTTACTTGCCATATTTACACTTCATATACTGAGTGACCTATCTGAAATGGAACATCCAGTAACAAATAATTCAATTTGCAGTCCTTGGTTAAGCATAAATGTTTTTAAACCAGCAGGCTATAAAATAAAATAACTCAATACAAATTAAATTAAGTTTTAGAAGAGAGATAAAAAGATTTTATTTTACTTTTAATGGCAATTGTGCCCTGAGCACTGGTAGATTTCAGACCCTGCTTTTGATAACCAGATGTATAAATTCACAGTGACGGAGCTGTGGGAGGCACTGAACTAAACTCACCAATCAGAGTCCACAGGCGTGATGTCAATGCGAGGGGTGATGAAGGGCAGTGTGGTCGGTCTCATCATGATCTCTTCATCTGGACTGCGTGATCTCTCCATCTGCCTCCATGACAAAGGAGGTAGCTGCAGGTTACCGGACAAACGGCGTCGACCCCGGCGCAAGTCCACCCCTAATGTACAACCTGAAGATGTGAAAGATTCACTAAGTCTGCAGTCTGGAGGCTCCTTAATGTCCTAGAACGAAAAAGAAAGAGAGCGATAGGAAATGATGAACTGAATATTGCAATAAATAGAATGACAATAGTTACCTATAAGCAGACTAAGGTTTGGTTGGTTATCTTAGACCATTTAGCTGGAAAATATTATAATCATTTTGCTACCGAAAAGCATCTTATTTCATCAAAGACTTTTGAAACGTATTTGTAATATGACAAAATATTTTTTTGACATCTTTTAAGCATTTCTAATGAGAGATGATTTTTTTCACAATTAGCCGAACAGCATTACCATGACTTTTTTCTCCACTTATGTAGTCACATGTCACAGATCAGGTGATGTATGCACGTGTTACTTCTGCATTTCATGGGAAGAACCCGGTTTTCGGTTGGGGGGACTTAAAGCAGAGCAAAATGGGAAACTGAGAAAATACCTCACACCACAGTGGTATATAGAAGTGCTGTTCTGCTAATTTGAAATGATACTTTCATAAGTTTAGATTGCATTATAACATTCAAATATGGTAGAACGCTACTTCTGTAAACCACTGCGGTGAGCAGGACTGAAAAACCTCTACTAAATGTCACTATTTTCTCAGTTTCCCCTTTCTCTCTGCTTTAATTTCCCCCAGCCGGAAACTGTCCAGGGTTCTTCCCGTGAAACCCGAGGTCCAGCGTGCATAAGGCCCATTGGCTCAAAAATGTAGTGTATGAGTCCAAATGCAGAACTGTCCAATCTCACACATGTGGTGTGAGACACATTCCACGCAAAAAATACAAAGCTGTTTAAAGACAGCTCTGCTCATTTTATAGAGCTCTTTGAAATTCAGAAGAGAGAGGTGTATCATCCTATACACCACCAGAGGGTGCCAATGCCTTTCCATCAATTAAACTCAGCATACTTCAGTGTATAGTACGTGATTCCAGTATTAAAAGAGCTATGCTGCAACAATAATTAAAAACTAAAGTCCCATGGTTCCTTCTACAGACTTAAAAAAAACGTACACATTAAAATGTAACAAAAAAATGAATTTTCTGTCAATCTGCCTTTGAGGGGTTGTGCAACGGTGTTTCATGCAATATGACTTCTTTACAATGTTAAACGTGCTGGCTTCTCATGCTTGACATGTTCAACTTAAAAAAAAAACTAGTTGGACGCATGATGTAGTATTTCTGTGCTCGATACACTCCCTTTGGGAAAGTCTTTTCAAACATGAAATTCGGTTCTTAGTCCCTTATTGGATCATTCTCCTGGAAATGCATGCCCACGCGTCAACCACAAAGAGCAAAGAAAGAGCACGCCCACGTGTCAATCAGGGAGACTGGGAGGAAGAGCAAGCCCATCAATGTGCTCCTCCGTTCGCGAAGTTCAGCTGTGTTTGTTTGTTCACTGCATTTCGGTGATGAATGTTATGTAAACTGTGGATATAACACTGGATTTGGAGATCGTTTGAAACGATAAATGGCGTGGTCCCAGCGCTAAAAGATTCCGGACATGAAGCGCACACAGCAAGTGAAACTGAGTCAGATCTCACCAATTTGTACCAGACAAAACTCACAGGCAACTGACATCACCAATACAGCTGAGAGGAGTACATTTCTGCATCATCTGTAAGCGACCACAACAACATTTAAGAAACTAAACAAAGCTCAAAGTTCTTAAAACACTTGGAGGACAGGATCTGGTAAAAAGCTCTTTGAACAGTTAAGCAGCCTTTTCAATGCACACAACAAACGAATGCAGATGTCATTCATTTCCAATGGAGAATTCCCGTCTGGAGTGTCCTTTGCTGGTTTCACTTTCCTGCCTCTAACCCAAACGTTCCTGTCTGTTCTCCACTGTCCTATCAAATAAAGGTAAAAAAGCCCCTAAAGTATAACAAATAAAAAGTAAGTTCGGTCAACAACAACCCTCACAACATTCTAAAAACGACTTGAAACTCATCTCTTCTATGTATACTTGACAGACAAATAAAAAAAAACTAACCCTCTTGATCTGGCTTTTGTTGTAACTTTGTGACTAGTATCTTTGTATTATTACTCCTGTATGACTTATCGCTTATTGCTCCCTGAACTCTAAATGACTAAATGTAAAACACATCTGCACAGTCCTTTATAAACCACTTAAACAGGATTACTTTGTTCCTAATGTTCCTTCAATCTTCAACAGCGAACGTCGCGAAAGAAAGGCAAAAATGTTAAAATGTACTTGGCATTAATCTTTAAATGCTGGGAACAATTTGCTATCCTTCGCAATACTTAAAGTAAAAGATTGGGTGGATGAGTCATGCTGAAAGTCTGAGAATTCATTTACAATATTTGAACAAAAACTCTGGCAGGAACAGTGAATTTTTAGAAAAAAGTTCACGTGTCTGAACGCATATATTAGGGATAATTATAAAGGTTTGGTCAGTTCTGTAGTCCTGAAGGAATTGCTCTCTCAGAAATGAATGGAAGACTTTCTACTGTGGAAATCATGAGTGAAAGTCTTTAAGTGTTCTAGTTAAGTTTAAAGAGTTTACACAACAATGAAAATAATTGGAATATTTTCAAACACATGTCATTCAAACCACCTGTATGATTTTCTTTCTTCTGCAGAACACAATAGAAGATATTTTGAAGAATGTTGGTAACCAAACAACATTGGACCCGATGACTTCCATTTTATGGGCGCAAAACTGCTGAAACATTCCAAATATTTTCTTTTATGTTCCACAGAAGTCACATACTCTACTGGTTTTGAACAACCTGAGGAATTAACAGAAAAAAATGACCAAACTTCTATTTTTGGGTGAACTATAACATTTATATATACTCTATTTTAATACTTTTGCCTCTTTCACTTCATAAAAAAGAGGTACCAAAACTGTTATCAGCCTTTCATGTTCAACAGACATTAGGACATAACATGAGTTCAGATTCAGAATAACATGAAAATTAATAAATGATGTCAGAATAAAAATGTATTTGAACACGTTGTTCCTCACAAATCATCTTTCCTACTGGAGGTGACTAGCAGAATAATTGATGCTACAATAGATCACCTGAAAAAATCACTTTTTTAGTCCAGACAAGAGACAATGCTAGTATGTCATCTCTGAGTTCATCCTGTCTGGCATCAGACCGATCCAAACATTAGCTCAGAATAAAGGTATCATTTTCAACGGTCTCCTCCTTGGTAGTTATCCAGCTCGCCGACCCAGCCCTGTCTGTTCGTGACTGAGGAATCAAGCAGACAAGGAATGACCGAGGTGACCTCCTGAGATTCCTCATTCTCTGGTACACTCTGCGGTCAGCTTGTTGCCAGTGACTTCAGTCACCCGAGACCGCATTCTTTTTTAATTCATTAGACTAATGCAGCATCGCTCTGAGCCATAAAACAGTCTTGTGCTCGGCAGACAACCTTTTCTCCTTCAAACTAAAATTGCCAAAGCACATCCACTCAAAAACCTTGGACCATATGGTTGATTGACTGTTTGTCACAAACGGCAAATCTGCTGGCACATTTTAATAAAGAGAGATTTGACTCGAGCCACATTGCATAATCCTTCACTATGTAAAACATGCAGTAGTATATAGGCTATACATGTGTATATATTGGTTAGCTGGTGTATTCTAGTGGACAGGTATTGATGTAAACTGCAAACACAAATCATATTGAATACAATGGACAAGGAGAATTTCAAATTAGGTAAAAGAAACACAAATCTGAGATGTATTTGTTGGTTAAAGGGGTTTGATTTTTGGGGGGTAATTTTATTATTATATATTTATTATTATTTATTTACTAATTAATTTATTGTTAATATTCTTTATTAAATCCCAGGGAACACATATATAAATAAGACAATTATAAAATATATAGAGTACCTTCAACTTAAAAGGGATTTGAATGAAACAATGAAACAACAATGAAATTCTTATTTCATTCAATGTCTGAACATTGAAATAGGGACCAATGATCTATGACTAACATTTATATTTATACCATTTCAGGACTTCAGACATACCTTAACAACTAATTACAGATTATCCTGAAACATATAATGAGGAGAGTTGTTTAAAGGGGGGATCCAACGGTGTTTCATGCATTCTGACTTCTTTACAATGTTAACGTGCTGTCTTCTCATGCTTAACATGGTTAACTTGTCAAAAAACTAGTTGGACATATGACGTAGTATTTCTGTGCTCGATACACTCCCCCAGGGTTCGTATAGGTTTCGGTAAGTATTTTTCGAACATGAAAGTCAGTTTCGTAACAACTTTCCCCTGTCCCTTAATGGGCAATTCTCCAGGAAAAGCACACCCACGCCAAGGCGAAGAAATAGCCTGCCCACGTGTCAACCAACGATAGGAACATCTGCAGCTGCAGCTCGTTACTCTTGCGATAGTGAGAGAAGTTAAGGTGTGTTAGTTTGTTCATGGCATTTTAGTGATGGATGTTATATAAACGGTGGATATAACGCTATATTTGGAGCTGGACATGAACCACACGCGGTAAGTCAAACTAGTCCTATGTCTGTGTTATGTTGGCAATGGGTGTGCACTTGCTTTAGTTCCCCCCCCGTATGCTTTGTCTGTCTTCGGAAATAATCATACAGCTGTATCTCTCTTTTATAAATGTTATAAACCTAAATACTTTTTGGATATTTGAAGGGTGCGATACTATTCTGTAATTACTCAAGATTAACATAAAATAAACTGTTTTATAACTGAGTTAGGGGGCACGGTGGCTTAGTGGTTAGCACATTCGCCTCACACCTCCAGGGTTGGGGGTTCGATTCCCGCTTCCGACTTGTGTGTGTGGAGTTTGCATGTTCTCCCCGTGCCTCGGGGGTTTCCTCCGGGTACTCCGGTTTCCTCGCCTGGTCCAAAGACATGCATGGTAGGTTGATTGGCATCTCTGGAAAAATTGTCCGTAGGGTGTGAGGGTGTGAGTGTGTGCGTGAGTGAATGAGTGAGTGTGTGTGCCCTGCGATGGGTTGGCACTCCATCCAGGGTGTATCCTGCCTTGATGCCCGATGACTCCTGAGATAGGCGCAGGCTCCCCGTGACCCGAGGTAGTTCAGATAAGCGGTAGAAAATGGATGGATGGATGGATGGATAACTGAGTTATGGCCACTTTAACAAAATGTACCAAACATGGGTTGTGCCATTATCCCAAAGCAGATAAAGAGAATCATTAAAGGTTATGAGAGAGAGAGAGAGAGAGAGAGGGAGAGAAAAGAGAGAGAAACAACTGCTGTGCTTGACATCATGTCACAATAGTCAGTTGCTGGATCAGATGAGCTCAGACACATGATTTCACAAAAAGAATACATGCATTTTATCACACATCCTGCTGCTTACATGAAGGTTTGTCAAGCATCAGCATGTGGCATTTAACGTCCGCAGGCAGGGAGCCACAGGAAACAAGAGAGCAGAGAGCAAGGCTAAGCACAATGGTTGAGTAGATCTGGAGCACTCTGAGTGGATCTGTGCCATCTCATAAGAACCCAACCAATAGTAGAGAAGAAACTGCCAGAAACTCTGGAGATTAATACACACACACGCGCACACACACACAATGTTCCAAAGACCAGCCTACACAGACAGCTTCTATCCCAGAGGCAGTGATTGCCTAGCTAGCAGGATATGTAAAACTTGAGGTTCTGAAAGTACTTGGAAGGATCTATCTTTGTTAAACATGCCGAATAAAACAGAAGCTAAAGAAGATATTCGTTTGTTTAGTGATGATGTAAGGAATATTGTTTCCGGGCCTTAGCATCTATTCATTTCATTTACATCTTAAACAGCTGTAAATGAGCACAGATTACATCGCATATTTAAGCGGAGCATCACAGTATACACTACAGTCTAAAGGCTACAGAATCTACAATATAAATATTTGTCTAAATTATGAAAAACGAATCACTGACTGGCCATGTGAATCCGTGTATCATTCGTTCTTTTCATATTCAATTGAGATTCCAAAATCTGAAAATTAAAAAACGGTTTGTTATTTCGTTATTCGTTTATAAATGTGATACCAAAAAACAAATAACGGGTCATTTTTCGTACTTTTGATTTAATGCTCAGATCAAAAATGGGAAATGAAACAAAGGGGACACGACAGATTTTGATTTTGAGATTGAATTTGTTCGATTTGGGTAAGCCGGAAGTTATCTTCGTGTGTGTATGTGTTGCAGTTAAAAGAAGCCTGAAAACCCTCAATCTTGCAGTGATTGACTAAGTAATTTTTTTTGTAATTTCGTATCGACACCCTGGCCGCACTGGAATCATATGCTGATTTAATTAAAGACTTATTTGAAACTGTCAGGACACATAAAGAGATGTCAACTACGCTGCAGAAGATGGGTATCCAGCGAAGTTCTGAAATGAGACGAGGCTGAATCCAGCTTCTTATTCGCAGTTTCTTATTCACGCTTAGCTTCTTAGGGACCATCTCGCGTTTCTCTTCTTTTACGTTTTTAAAATAAAAACTTTTTTGTGTGTGTGTTTCTGTGTGCGCGCGCGTGTGTGTGTGTCTGTTGGCGTGTGTCTGTGCCTGCCTGCGTGCGTGTGTGAGAGAGAGTGCACAGAGGATGGGCTGCTGCTCGCTGTCTAAGTCATGACCTGCTGAATGCCCCTTGAGATGACCGTGAACTTCACGTGGAACCTCCATCACCCACTCCCCTTAACATTCTCTATATTACTTTGATCGAACAGTTTTTTTAGGCAGCCTATGTCCACCATGAATATTAATCGAATCCAAAAGTACCTACATGTTTGAAAGTGCAATATTCTGGTGCAGAACATGCAGTACGGTTTATGCATGAGTAATTTACGTGTATATTTGTAAAAAAAACATAGTATACACCGTTTTGTTATACTTTGCATATATATAATTAACTGTTTTTATTCTATATATTTATTTTTTCTATTTCCTTTGTTTGTCTATACTGTATTTTTTCATTCTGAGCTCCTGAAACCACAACACGTTGCTTGTCTTTGTGTGCACAATTTGAAAATAAAGCTTATTCTAATTTTTTACTGATCCATTGTTCTTATACAATTTATTATACTCTTGTTGGTCTTAGCCAGTGCATTATACACACATTATATTACTGCTATGTAGTTACATGTATATATATTTAAGTAAACTTTGACACAGAACTGTGTTTTTGTACAAGTATGTCTTTGATGGTGCGTTAAAAGTTCCACAGCTAGGTTACACCTTGTCTTGATGTCTACCGTCATGCAAGAAAACAGTTTTACTGTAGCATTTTTGGGTTATTGGACAATTTGGGGTGCCATATCTCGAGTTCTTTGAGGGTGCGTTAGACGTTCTACATTGGAGTTATACCCAGTATTCATGACTAACATCTAGCCAAAAAGCAGATATTTTTATTGTAGCATTTTGTAGCAGAACTTCGCTGGATACCCATCTTCTGCAGCGTAGTTGACATCTCTTTATGTGTCTTGACAGTTTCAAATAAGTCTTTAATTAAATCAGCATATGATTCCAGTACGGCCATGGTGTCGATACGAAATTACAAAAACAATTACTTAGTCAATCACTGCAAGATTGAGGATTTTCAGGCTTCTTTTAACTTTTTGCAAATGCGGCAAACTTCCAAGTGCAACACATACACACGAAGATAACTTCCGGTTTACCCAAATCGAACAAATTAAATCTCAAAATCAAAATCTGTCGTGTCCCCTTTATTTCATTTCCTATTTTTGATCTGAGCATTAAATCAAAAGTACGAAAAATGACCCGTTATTTGTTTTTTGGTATCACATTTATAAACGAATAACGAAATAACAAACCGTTTTTTAATTTTCCGATTTTGGAATCTCAATTGAATATGAAAAGAACGAATGATACACGGATTCATGTGGGATTTCATTACAAAGATAAAAGTTAGGATCATGGTTTTCCGATAGTTTTACAGCTCGTCATATGAGCATTTTTTGTTCTTGGCCTATAGCATCTTATTGAGCGTTTGGACCCGGAAACAGTATATTACCTTCTATATTATGATGGTGCGTGACGTCAGACTAAACAACGGAATTAGGACCGTTGTAAGGTAAACCCCAATTTAAAAACAATTTTTTGGAAACCTCCAGTGATCAATCTGGGACTATATACAGCCCTATAAAATCTGTTTATTTTTATAGTTTCCGTTTTTTTATCATTTTAGTTTGGGTTTAGCTAGATTCTGTGTTTTCTGTTGTTAAACATATAATAGTAATTGCTGTATAGGGGTGTAACAATATACCATAGTACAGTAAATCACAATACAAAAAAATTAAGATGTGCAGAGTATAGCTGTTAAGATTAAGAAATTATTGTTTCAAATTTTATGTTAAAATTGTATTTTGTTAATTTTTTTGTGACCGATCTCTTCATTTTTTGGTTTACATTAAAATTGCTTAATTAAAACTTGAATATTTTAAATTCTTCAACAAAATTACAATTTTGACTAAAAAATTTTAATGTTTTGAACTCGGTGAGTTTCATTTTTTTACTAATATCGTGATGCAATCATAATCATGAACTCAGTATTGTGTATTGTATTGAATCGTGAGCTGAGCGTAGCGTTACACCCCTAGTAATATATTTTCCAGGGCTGTCAAATGATTAATCGTGATTAATCACATCCAAAATAAAAGTTTATGTTTACATATATGTTTATGTGCTGTGCATATTAATTTTGTATTTATAAAAACATAGACACAAATGTATATATTTAAGAAAAATATAAAAACAATAATATATTATTTAAATAATGTGTCAATATAAATAAATACATGTAAATACAAATATTTCCTGAATATGTATACATGCATGTATATGTGTTTATAAATACAAAATTAATATGCACAGTACATAGACACATAAACACAAACTTTTATTCTGGATGCCATTAATCGCAATTAATCGTTTGACAGCCCTTATATTTGCCCACATAAAAATACTTTAGTATACTAAAGTATTTACTCACAAACAATAGGGAAATTACAAGATACTACTGTGTTTTTGAACCATACAGGAAAAAATCTACAATACTAGGACATAAAGTAACAATGCAAATATAGAATAAATATAGGGTACCGCCTTAGAAATTGCCTACATTTTGGAATAGCTTTGACGTTGGGAGCAAGCATTCGATGCACACTGCATGCTGCATACTATATCTAACCATATTATGCACACACACTCAACAACACCACGACAAAATTAAAAACATTGAATCTCACTGGACCCGTGGTTTATTTTCAAATTTAATTTGCGCGGTGCTTGTGGTTACAAAATTAATCCATTGCGTTTCATGTCTTCATCATGTCAGCCATTGGCAGGACCTTCTATCAATTTTTGAATGGCTCTATGAGCTCTGTGTAATGAGTCTAAGGCCATGGGATTTTTTAGTAATGTGTTTGCTAAAAAAGCCTGGTGCTCTGGAATCAGTTTTACGCGTTTAAAAAGATTAAACTTTATGTTAAGAAGCATGAGAACAGAGAATGCAGTGTAAAGAAAACGGTGTTAATGGCATATGGATAATTGATTTTTAGTTACACATGTGCAAGTGCAGTTTTTATTGATTGTAAAATGTTTATACCAATGTTAAAACTAAACACACTCCCGCTTGAAGCACATTCATATTTAGTAAAACTACAAAACTTTAAAAGTATGTGAAAAATCACAACAACTGCATATATATTTATATTTACATTTACATTTACAAATATATATAATGTACTACAGGTATGTTCTCTCTCAAAGACCAAAAGGAGCGAGAGAGGAATATCATCAGTAATCTAACAGTAAGGCAGAGGATGAAATTACAAGACAAAATGGCACATCGCTAACAAGGCTACACAACCACAAAGACCAAAGGTGCACAAACACTACGAGACAAAAAAGGAAACGTGGCCGGGCATAAAACAAGAGAAAGCCACAGACGATAATAAAGATGCAACCAAGGACTAAAGAATCAGAAAGAGAGAGAGAAATGATGGAATGTAATATATCCTCACAGTTCATCATTTTTAAAGACTCAAGTCTTTCTATTGACGGTTTGATCTCTGGCTTGCCTTTTGTCTAGAGATAATCAAACACTTTTTCAGCTCTTCTATGTTTCTTTTAACTTTTATCAGTCTCTCTTCATTACAGTTTAAAAAGTTGACTAGTTGCCTAACAACCAAACAAGTTGAATGCAGTTGTCAACATTTTTCAATGGAAGATGCTTTCAAGGGATACTTTACTAGCAAATAAAAATGTTCAGATGTTAGGATGCCTTGAGGGTGAGTAAAACATGGGGACATTTTGATTTGGGAGGAAAGTATCCCTTGAAGGCAACTTAGAAAGTTGCAGAATTTCTGTAGATGATGTCGTATATTCATGAGGTCATCGTGTCAAATTTGAATTCTTTTACTTTTCTTGTACTCTCTGAAGTGTCACATACTGTATTTTAATACAGCTAAATGCCCAGCATCGCTGTTCTCATTTATTTATGTTCTTTTTATAAAATACTGACAAAACATGACCTTTTAATACTACATGTTAACAATCAGTTACTTTCACATCACTGCAAAACTCCTGCTTTATAACCCCAACTTCACCTGACACAAATCACCACAGGCTTATGTGATTTTGGCTGCAGTATATTACTTCCTTACTTAATCCGTCCAACAGCCTCTTTTTTATTTTTTCATGTTTAAATCCTATTGAAAACATTCAAGGGATATTTCACCCAAAAAGGAAAATCCTGTCATCAAACTCACCCTCAAGTTGTTCCAAACTTGACTAAATGTCTTTGTTCTGCCAAGCACAAGGAAAGACATTTTGAAGAATGTGGGCAAATAAACCTTTCTGGGGCACTGTTGACTTCCATACAAGTAAAGAAAAATCCGCTACGGTAGTCATTAGTGCCCCAAAACTGTTTAGTTTCCCACATTCTTCAAAAAATCTTCTTTTGTGTTCAACAGAACCTATAATTTAATACAGTGTTGAGGATGAAAAATTGATGACTATCCCTTTAAATGATCCCTGGCTGCAACCAAGGTTTTTAAGCATCTTGCAACAGAGTGTGCTTTATTTAGCTGGCATGTCACTTTAGAGATACTTGAGTTCCTATTAAAATGTGTTATAAAATCGCACAGTATACATTCTGGGTCAGACATACCGCAAACATGCCATTGCTAGTATAATCCATTAAGTAGATTACTCTCAGGAAACCCGGAAAATTTTTTTTGGAAATCAGGCTTTTGTAAAAGTTCTCACCTCATTGGGTGACACAGTTAGAACGCTCCGGCTCTTCCTCATCTTCGGCAAAGTCTTCCTCCACCCGTCCCGCACAGGCCGGCTCCACTGACACTACTGCAAAAAAATACCACAAACCCACACCGTCAAACCTCAACTTTCACAGAAAAGAGCAAAAATAACATTTGACCTTCCCTACTCGTGAGAAATGCCTCAGGGTAATGATAAAACGGAGAGCCATTATTTTGTGGCGTAACAGATTGACAGCAAGAGAAGAACAACTTGTCTTCAAACTTTCAAAAACCCTGTGCATGAATATCATTTATGGAGTTGCAGTGCTTTGCTTTGTATGCTAACGTTAGCAAACAAAACAATCAAAAAATGAATGTTGTCTGAACACTCACCCCATATGACACTGGCAGGCAAATCTGTGACTCTTGAACAAGCAACGGAATATTGTGAAGCACTCAGAATATCACAACAAAAGAATTAACATCGACAAGCGGGAAAATGTTTCATTGACAATGTGCAGTTGCTGTATATTGGAGCTGCTCAAGCGTACAAATACAAGAGCTCTTCATTACCATTCAACAAAAGGCAGAATAAAACTACCAGATCAAACAAGTCGTGTTTTCTGTCAGCCTGACATCATATCTACCTGATGAAATATTAAAAAGGAATGTTTGTAAGCTTACTATACAATCTCCCAAACAAATGAATAAATGAACAGTGAACATATAATGTTTTTTTGCTCCCCCTTGGTTAAATAGACGATATAACCAAACAATCTGCTTCTTTATGTGTGTATGGACAAAGTTTCCTCTTTGTCTCTTTATATGGCTGTTACAGGCTCCTGTCAAACCATCAACCAGTTCTGTGACGGACACTCTAGCTTTGAGGAAACAAGGGAGCTCGCAGCCGTCATTCAACTGAAGGCCAGAGAGCCGTGACTCCATAACCATTGATTTGACCGTCCCGCTCTTAAACTGTCTGTTCCACACAGCCCAACTATACTGACGTTAACCAGAGAAGGATTTAAACTGCATGTGAAGTTTATATTAATATATATTTTATCACTGTCAGTGAGCAATCGAGCGTGTTTGGTAACAGGAGTGTATAGAAGTTTGTATGGTGGTCATTAATCAGTGACACTTTAGACACTGTCAACAAAGGGATTTTATTCGCAAATATTTCATTTATTACCTTTCTCTAAATGCAGAAATGCTTATAATAAAAAAGGCAAAAAGCTAATAATTCATTAATGTCAACAACATGTTGTATATATAATACAACTTGTACAAGTAGTAAACATCTTACAATTTTAAAATGGTTAAAAATCTAAATATTAACAATCTATCTTCATCTGGCTATGCACATTTTGACTTTGGCATCAGAGTTATTACAGTTTTGTTTGTTTTCATGATAACTTTATTTTAACTTAGCAATGTGCATTTTCATTTTTATTGTTTATTTGTTTCTTTCAAATGAAATTTTTGTTTAGTTTTCATTTTGGTTGAACTAAAGACTGTAGAACCTCAATTTACTGAGCCGTTTATTACTGAGGTAACAACTCTAATTTCGTTAAGCTTAAAATTTCTAATAATATTTAGACTGATATTTTATTTTATTTTAATAAAAAAAGTTTAAATAATCTTAGTAAAGTAATAATAATCTTGATTTGGACATTGAAACTTGTGTGCAAATGACCTAAGGTCAAGTCAAGCTGCTTCATGATCATGTATTGACATTGGGCCTCATTCATGAAACATTCGTAAATATAGAGTAAATTCGAGCGAAAAAATTGATCTTCCCGAAAACTTTCCTCCGGACTCACAAATACTTGTAAACGTCAGATTTGATAGTATGATATATATGTGTATGTTAATAAATTCCATTCACTTGTAAACATGCACGCTCATTCAAAATTAGCATAATGTTATAGCTACGCAAACTACGTATCTAGGAATGCCGGAATCCTCTGGACGCCATTCTCTGGTTTGGCTACATTATATTGTATTAATGCATAAGACACTAATAGACTACATGCTTACCAACAAATTAACCAATTAATCTGTGTCAACCAAAGCGTTTTTAGCCAGCTAAAATAATAATACCTGGTGCTCTGCAGAAAACGACCGCCTATAGCACCACCCTTAGAACACTTTGTAGGCACTGTGCGTTATTCCAGACCGTTATTCCGTTATTATTGCTGTTATTTAGTAGATCTGCAACAGTGAGCCTACTTGTTACTTGTATCTTATTTTGAAAAATATTACTTAATATGACAAAACACTGATCTCTATTAATTTTTTACCAAAACATATTTTTTTACCAAATTTGATCTTTATTGTAAATATTCATTATATCCATTCATTACATGGATCGAGGAGTCTATTCTCATTAGAGATTCCCATGAATAGTTTATAATATTTAAAGCGTCCTCTGGGCGATAGCACAAATCTGGTCCCACTGCTGTCGTTTTGCTATTCTTCTGTGAAAAACTCAGACATCCAGAAAATAATGACTCAACGCAGACTGATATCTGAAATAATGACAAGTAGACAGAGTGTTTAAGTGGTTAAACCCAATTACAAAAGACGAGAGAAACAACGTTTTCTACATTATGTTTATGCATTTGGTAGGTGCTTTTATCCACAACGCATTCAAGGTATACATTTCATTCTGTGGTGGGCTTCCTGGGAATCAAACCCATGGGACTTAAACTCATGGGACTCACACTCATATGGGTTGCTAGAGCCGCGATCTACCTGCTAAGCTACAGAAACATGGTAACAGAACAACATTCATCACACAAAATCTTATTTATTTACCCTGGGCATAAACAAAAGGCTTTTTAATCATCAATATTTATTATAAGCTGAAAAAGAAAGACACATCGATTTCAGTGGATAAAAAGTCTTTAGTGTTTAATCCGTCCAAATGATCTCAAAGACTCAATGGAACGTCACTGTCACTGAGCTGCTCTCATCTCCAATGAGGCCATTTAGATCTCCTTTATAACCTGTTTGTACAGCGGGGGATTTCTTCTCCACTACAGCAATGACCCAGAGTGTAAGAGGGGAAATGGTTTCTGTGTAACAGGGATTACCAGCATTGCTGTTGAGCTTTAAAACTTGCGATGCGGGCAGGGAACTGTGGGCCTGAAATGGTATTCATGAGCAGAAGAAATATAAATAAGTGTTGAGATGAGAACAGATGGGCATCATCCAAACATCTGTAGACAATACTATTAAACAGTGAAATAAGTTTCAGAAAATGGATAAGAAAGATCAATCTGATGCATAAGAAAGATAACAAGAAGTGCTTTAAAAGCTTTGAGACTTCACATTGCTTTTCAAACCAAATATTGACATCTGATCGTATGCAGAAAACATAAGGGAAAAACTTGATTATTTCATCTTCCGGTTGATATTTGCATGAAATTCTCGAAATCTCCCACTTATGAAGGGAATTAAGCATGCCTTTCTTCTTTACAGGAGCGGAAGGAAAAGGGAAACTATGATAATTAAAAATGACAAGATAGACAATAGTTTGAAAAGCAGGTGTGGAGATCGGAAAGCTGTAACGAATGTTTAGTCACACCTTAGTGTGCTATATAGGGCAAAAGCACCGAGAAACCCACAAACATTATTGCGTCTTCACAATAAGCTCACCCGCCAAAAACACAACCTTTGAACTCTCATATATAGACGGTTTCATCTTAACGACATAAACAAATGTTATGAAAACACAAACGTGTTGCCAATGCATGTATAAGACTCGTAAAATAAAAATAAAGTAGTTTCGGAACAAAGGATGAATTCTATCTAAAAGCGAATGCTCTCCCAGACCTGCCTGAAAACACCTCGTGTAACCACACCCCAACAAATCTACGTCAGTTCATGGTATAATTTGACTAAGGCTACCAAAATGTATACGCAAGTAAGGTGGGAGGACCTGCTTTGGAAACCTGATGTTCCAAATACGGTAAGAGCCGTTACATTTCCGTCACACGCTTGCAATATTCGACCAATCACTACACACTGGTTGACCGGCCAATCATAGCACACCTTGCTTTTCAGAGCGATGAGCTTTGTAAAAAATCTGGGCGCACGGGTCCGAAGAAACAGCCTATATAAGCATGTAAACATCGGTTAATGGGAATCTCCTCTGCAGACCTTCATGTGAGGGCCAGATGTTGAAAGAACATATTCTCCTAACAAGTCGTAATGCTCCTCCATTAGAAGCTCATCTGAACCGCTAGATAGTAAAATAGAAAGGTATAACAAGGCCATTGGGAAATCCCACAGGTTTAGCAACATATCATTAGGTTTCATTACAGACGAGTGCCAGGACCATGTGGATCATTAAACTTGTGAATATATATAGTTGCAAACTTTGGTTTAGTTGTGTGTTGTAGATTTAGTGAAGTTCATACAGCCAGACACCATCTGAAGATTACTGGTTCATCAGATTGTTTACAACGGCATTACATTTCTCTATCCAAGCTGCAGTCTCATTTAATGCAGGTCACAGAACCTCTCGATGAGAAATGCTCATGAGGTGGAAGGTGATGTTTTGCTTTCTGTTTTGCTCAGCTCTTAACATGAAGGTGATGGTCATGGATTAGTTTTTGCTTTACCTGAGCCCTAATAACAGCACTCAAGGTTAGGATGGCAGAAACAAACCACCACAAATTATCTTTGTTCCGAATGCTTTCACATAACACAGCTGGAATTACATATACAACCGCAAGAGAGTTTTATCCTCTGAACAAAACATGGCATTAGCAAAGACAAGAAAAAATCAATAAGAGGCAATGATTTAAAAGGCAAAACTTTATTCTGTCTCAACTGTCAAACAAATGCAATGCCTGGATAGAGAAGGAGGTGCAGACATCTATAACAGAGTGTCGGTAACAACCACAAAACAGCACTGGAACTAGTTAAACACACAAACAAAGGTAACGTCGCTCACGAGAAACCAAGGTTTGTTAAAGCAGTCCCTGAGCAAAACGTACAGCTTATAAAATTTTCAAGGTGTCATCATTCGATCCATTAAAACATTAATGAGAAGAGTTATTGCACCCAGCGGGTCTTGTGACGGAAGAGGTGCTTCGTTTTAAGTTATCCCCACAGTGCCGACACTAGTTCCTGAACGTCAGAAGAACGCAGGAATGAAGGTGCCATGGAAATTTCCTGTTTGTTGAAGCTGATCTGTTGCGTGCAATAGACTCCCAACTGACATTATCTTGCCACCAGAATCCGGTCACACTGGCATTCTGCTGTCAGATGGGAGATGGGTGAATAACAACACCCCTTCCCTTCTGTCATTTCTCAAAACTGCAGTTCAGGGTACCGTAGTTCACTACAGCTATCTGGGGATCAGACACAAAGTACAGCAGAAATTATATTTTAGTGCTGTCAATTTGATTATATATAATCTCTATAAATTTGTATATGCAAGTGAAACGGTTTTGGAAATTAGAAAAAATGCACGGGGGCTTTATTTTGCCCTTTCCTTTTTGATTGGTTTGTTGTAAGGTGGGCCTGGAGGGGAGGGCTAAAAATGCCCGTCCCAATTTGACAGTCAGTATAGTCCTTCCTCTTTTTTGTTGCTTACATCATGTGGTGAAGGGATTTGATTAAAGATTACAAGTGCAAATAAATATTAAAAAAAGAATGGTGTGTGCGGATAAATCATTTATAATATTCACTGCAACACTGTGATTTCGTGGTGACTTTAAATAAATGTAAATATAAATCCCCATATTTATATTAAACTTATATAATATTTATATACTAATTATTACATTATATAGACATATTAATAATACAATTATTTAAATATATATTTATGTGTTTGTGCTAAAACGGCAATTAATTCAATGTTTGATCTAATATTCTTTGGGCTTAGTCAAGACTTATTATTTTAAGATAGCATAAATATATTAAAAAAATAATAATTAAGGGTTATTTTCAAATCCAGTCAACATTCATGATTGGCGAATGTTGGCTGAACTAATTAAGACAAATCTAGTCCATATGGACTACAGAACTATACTGTATATTTCATGCGTTGCACAGAAAAATGCCCATAATACTGTTATTTGGTCATGAAATTTAGTTTTACTTTTAAGAGTTGTTCAGGCAAGGATGTATCTGTTTTAAATTCAAATATGTGGTCGGTTCAGTGCGCATGTACCCTGTCCAACAAAGCCTCACCTCTGACAAGTGCTTCTGAAATTTATCGCTGGGTCTGATGTCTCTTTTGCATTAGTAGCGTAGCCACGAGCCCCTCATTTACATGTACGGCGCCCTCAGATTTTTGATTGCTTAAAATAAAAAAATAAGGAATTGTTGATTTGTTAATCTGGTTGATCAACCATTAGTGCTCCCCGCTGTTTTCAAAGTTATTGATTTAATTATGTCACGTGTTGTGTGTAGCATCTTGACTTTTGCGCCAAGAGTTTTATTTCTACACTGTGATGGCGGTTGCGAACAATATATAAATCTTTTTTTATAAATTACGAAAGATGAGAACGGTGAAATGAGCTGTAAAATACAGGTGTATCATTTTAGTACCTATAAATATCTACATAATGGCCCCCTCATTTACCGACAGGCCCCTGTGCAGTTCATTCAACAAAGATGACAATTTATTTGAGAACTTGGGTGAATTATTCATTCATGTTTTCCTCTGTTATACAATGTTATTTCCAGGTCTATGCAGAATTGAAAAGAATCACTGGGGGAATCTGCACTCAACTTTCCACAAAGCCTTGAAAATCAATGCCAAAGATCAGGGCCCGTATTTATCAAGCTTCTCAAAGTGCCATTTTAGTCTTAAGTGGTGAGAATGATTGAAATTGACTCATACTTCCAAACTTAAATATAAAAGCATGTTATCAAATTTCTTAAAGTTAAGAATCACTTTAACTCTCCCAATTATTTAAAGAGAAAGTACCATTAGATTTTTAAGGTCCTAGATTGGTTAATGGAGTGTCCAACCACAAGTTTATTTACATAGAAGGTTTAAAAACACTATAATGTTTCTTATAATAGGCAGTTATTCTTGCATTACTTCTTGACTGACTCTCAAATGATTCGTTCTGCGTTTCATCTGTCTAATCCCCTCCTATTCGCTAGGCTATTGTCATGTGATTGGTCAGATGGGTGCGACACACGCGTTCAGCATGTGTTGCAAATGGAACGCTTACCATCATTAATGGATTACGGTTTACAGGTGGTTGGATATTATACACCGCGTATAGATAGAGATGGTGGGGATTTTACCTTACCAGTTTGAGCCCGAGTCTGACGAAGAAACATCCTAAGACGATAGGTTCTTCCTTTGTTAGTTTAAATGAGACGGACTTAGTTTCACAATGTAGAACAAAGGTTCTAGACATGATGCACACGCATTATGAACGAGCGACAGTGTTTGGGGAGGAGAGTGAAGTTTTCGCGGCAGTCTAAGCAAAACGTAGGCAGGGACTATTTCTAATGACGTAGATACCCGTCGGTTAGAGACTCGGACTAGGTCACGTCTTGTTTGCGTGTTTCAGAGTCGACTTCCTTTTTTATCCAATAACTTTATTATTCATTCACCTTTGGACTTATAACTTGGCAGACTGCTTACTTTCAAACACGGCAACATAACGCATGAAATGTCACTTTCATGATCTAATTTAACTTACTCTTTAAGACAGCTTGAGAGGTCTCTCAAGTGCTTAGGAGTTGCCATTAAGGGCTTGTGACGGCACTGAGGAGACATGTGGTGGACAGAGGGGTTGGCAAATGGAATCGAATCATTTCTACATTATACACACATAAATTTGGTACTCCCCTGAATAGGCGTAATTGTGCGTGGCACTTTTTAAAAGTATGAATTTGTTTAAGGTGTTTATTAATGAAACCACAACTACACTTTATTTTTCATAATCATATTTATACGTTTAACAAACTTCTTTGCGGGCAAGATAAAAGGCACGCAGTACGTCCATTCTGCATTCGAATTATGCTCTATGGATTACCAGTACTGTTGTGTCAGATTGATCCTTAATCGATTTTCAGCTAAGAATCCTATCTAGAAGTTTTTGAGCTAAATTAGGAGCTTTCTTAGAGGATTCTAGGAAGCTTAAGAAAACAGGCTCATGTCTTTTGAAGACAGCGATTGGTTGGTTGGCCAAGAAGGAAAAAAGAGTGTTTTGAAGTATAGGGTCATTAGTTTGAAGTTGCACTGAAATTCTTCTGTTTTACCATACTCAAGCACACACACTTATATTATTTATTTTTTATTTACCATGCTGTTAATGTCAACGTATTTGATAGAAAATGAACAGTGACACAATAAGTTTCTGTAAGTGTTGTTATTGTTTGCGTGATCCCCATAAAAGGTTGTGACAGTACCGAATCATCTCTGCTGCATAGCTGCATTTCTCCAGTTGATGAATATGTTAATGTAGTGATTTCTTCTATTTCTGGCGCTATGGCAGCGCTGTCTTGGAGATGTTAGCGTGTCTCTAATATTAACTCACTGTCATTCAATTCGATGTAATTTTACAACGCGTCTACAATTTGCATTGCATCAAATCAGCTATAAAAGAAAACCAAGATAAACCACTGTTGAACACACACACAAAAACAATAAATAAAAAATCAGATAAACCCAAAAATTTGTCATGCATTGCAATACATTTCTTCTCACTTTTCATGTTTCGTCCCTTTTCTCTGCTGCTAAAGTCTCTTAAAAGTCATCCTCGGTACTCCTAAAATTTGGGAATATAAGAGCTCTTTTAAGGGTTAAGATGCTTTATGAATTTCTTTTTCTTTATTAGGATCTTTTCTGTAATTTTAAGGGGAAATGCCCACTTTTCTAAGAATTTACTTTGAATATTGTTACTATAGGAGCAAATCATGGCACTAAGATTTTCATGAATACGGGCCCAGATTAGGATGTATCAATCCAGAAGAGGTGATAGTCAAGATGAGTCAAATGCTATTCTAACAACCCTAACATAGATGAGGCAGAATGCACAGTGTTCTCAAATAAATTCATTTGTATATTTTAGATGTTTTCTTTATTGCAGACCACAGATATAGCCATGCATCGATGGAATGTCTGTCAACAGGAGCACTTACTTAATCATGTATATTCAGTCTATATGAGAAGTGATTATTAAGAACTAAAGGGGTCACGAACATGTGTTTTTCTGTGTCTTTGGTGTGTTATAAGTTGCTCATGCTCAGTCATATAAAATTGCAAAAATTAAAGTGTCTGAACCAAAGATGCATTCTATCTAAAAGCGAATGCTCATCCAGACCTGCCTGAAACGCCTCGTGTAACCACACCCCCAACGATTACCACCCAAATGTATACGCATGTCAGTGCTGTCAGTACAATTGCTTTGGAACCTGATGTTCAGAATATGGTAAGAGGTGTTACATTTCCGTCACACGCTTGCAGTATTCGACCAATCACTACGCACTGGTTAACTTGCCAATCATAACACACTTCCAGAGCGATGAGCTTTGTCAAAAATTAATTTAAGCCGTGTCATATGACTCTTGTCTTGTTTTATTTGTGTGGATTACTTTTTGTTAACAACCCAAATGTGCAAATATTTATAACTTCAGAGGTTTTTCTAGTTAAAATTCCCAAATAATCAAAATTAGTAACAGATAAAACGTGTGGTAAACATTTAAATTTTAATTGACAGAATCTTTGCTGTATGTTTTCAAATATTAAAATATAAATATAAAATTTTGGGTTTGGGTCAACTTTAAAATAACAATTCAAGTAACATTTCGGGGACAGAAATTGAGTTAACGTAAAATTTCTTTGGAACTAGTTACTAAATAATAATTAGTTGAAACAACTTGAATTTTTTGCATTAATATATACAAAAACATGTCACATACATTTATTTTGAAATCAATTCATCAAGATTAATTAATTTGAAAGGATTATTCCATTCCATTTTCTACCGCTTATCCGAACTACCTCGGGTCACGGGGAGCCTGCGCCTATCTCAGGAGTCATCGGGCATCAAGGCAGGATACACCCTGGATGGAGTGCCAACCCATCACAGGGCACACACACTCACACTCAAGTGCTAACCACTAAGCCACCGTGCCCCCCTCTTGAAAGGACTAGTTAGTTAAAATTATGCTAAAATGTTTATTTTTTTAATATATATGCTGCTACAGAAAAGTTAAATCAAAATTCCACGTTTTTTTTTTGTTGTTGCTTTGAATAAAAACTACATGACGTTCTATTATTTAAATGTACTGCACATTAAAAGCATATTTCATTTTTCAATACTATATAAAAACAGCTCGAATAGGGTTGAGAATCATTTTCTAAATGTTCCTATTTGCCAGTGCTTTGTATTAATGGAAAGATGCCATTTTGTAAGTTTTCACATGATGAGGCAAGATTTTGACAAGGAAAAGTGAATTGTTTCGAATAAATGAACTGACCATAAAAAAGCCAAGTTTACGAGTTATAGGGCTACTATATTTGATTAACTGACTTATATTTATACGACTTATAATAAAAAACAAATTGTACGACTTCATCAATAAAAATACCTTTTCAATCTTTATGAAGAACTCCTCATAACAAAAATACACAAACCACAAAATAATAAGTCTGATGGCCGGCTTGCTTGCATCCTAAAACTATAAAGTTGTGCAAATAAATAAAGAAAAAAAACATTTATTTTCGTTCCAACCAGATCATCCCCATGATCATCACTTATGAAGATCAACACACGTGTGGTTGAATTCATTCAAGTTTCATAAGCCCTCTTCACTTTAAATTGGCGTGCGTATCGAATTTTCCTCAATAGGTGCAGGTGTGCCTTTTCTCCATCTTTGGATGACTACTGTGATAAGGCAGGTTATAATGTTTCACAGAGAACTGCTCTAGGAAGCCTGTCACCGATATCATTATTCTGGACTCTTACCTACTACGTTGGCATATAATAGTTTAAAAACTAATGGTTAAACTAATCTATAATTAGGTTAATTACCGATACTGTTGAAGGACTCATAAATGTTTTATTTTGTGAGCTTCTGGGCTGCGGAGCTGTTGACGGAAGAAGGGTTTGGGGCATTTTAACACTTTACTGAATTAGTTTCTCAGGTAATGAAACCCTGCTTGAGTAAAAGCGTGAGACTCAGAACTGTGACATACGACTAAATAACACTTCTCGCATATGCAATCAAATTATGCCCTTATATTTTCTCAGAACCAATGCCACTGAATATAAAAAATGAATTTCCCATGTTATCTATGTCTCTACTTTCTCGCTTTGAAATGAAGAAATTCTGACTAAGAATCATATCTATTAATTGGAGCCTGTCCTTCATGAATAGAAAAGTACAAGATATAGAAAACACCCTTTGAATGGACTACATTTCATCAACGTTTCTCTTCAGGCAACTCTGTTTTAAGCGTAAACGCAGGATGTTCTTTTCTGAATGTTGAATTAAACATGAATCAGATCACAAAAGGTCAATCAGTGATGTACCGTCACACAGTCAGCGTTATATCTGCTTTCCTGTAGCACAACTG
Source organism: Triplophysa dalaica (assembly GCF_015846415.1). Taxonomy (NCBI): domain Eukaryota; kingdom Metazoa; phylum Chordata; class Actinopteri; order Cypriniformes; family Nemacheilidae; genus Triplophysa; species Triplophysa dalaica. The sequence continues at coordinate 18,342,030 of NC_079547.1, read as the reverse complement.
CCGGGGCATGTACGTGCAGGTGAATCGTACAGTTATTTATACAAGTATCTGGAATCAGCAACAGCATACTGTATTATAAATATTGCAAACACTATCATAAATGCTGAAAAACAACTATCTAACATATTCTAAACGTAACTAAACATATTCACAATGTAATGGCAGACATTTCTGCTAAGCAATATGACATATCTTGTGTGAATGGATTTAATGATGTACAGTTGTGGGCTGAAATGCACACAGTTGTTTTACTCAGTCTATACTTAACATTTGGAAAGTGTGAAGACTATCCACAGGTGATTTTTTACATTAAAACAATCCGTTTCAAAGCACAATTTATACAGAACTCTCAAACCCAAGATTGAAAGTCTGGTCATTCCCTCGGGATCATGCTTAACTGGTTTTCTCTACATAATACATGTCATTTTCTAATGTGCTAATTGGGTGGATTTTTGTCAAGGCAGATAAAAGGTCAGACAAAAAGCTAGTGCAAAACAAAAATAGAGATTTGAGAAAGGTAAACATGTCATATTTTTTGCCTGAAGGACATGAATCTAGATGGTCAAAAACTTTCTTCTGCATGCATTTTTCGAAAGTCGAAGAGAACTGTTTTCTTAAGACCTCAGGAGGTATTCGATGGCCAATTACATGAACGGATTGTCTACCTTAAGATGTTTTTTACCACACTGATAATACTTTGTTGTTTAAATACCCATGTGAAGTCTCTCTTTAAGTTTTTAAAGCAGTTTTTGTATAGTATATCAAGTGAATTGTCACATCCATAACGGTCCATAAACCTCATAAATGGGCATGTGAAAATTTAAATAAACACACTATTTTGTGGCCTTCCATTCTCCGTACGTTGTGTATAATTCCTTCTGATTTTAAGTATTTTGTTTCTCAAAAACATGCACCCTTTTTCGTCACCTCCATGAACTTTTATCTTGCATATACTGATATTTTTCTGATGTCTGGACTCTTTAATCAGGGGTTCAGAAAAACATAAACAGATGATTCGATATATTGGTAATAAATTCATTCTCTGACTATTCATATTTTAAGTGTTGACTACAAATGTCACATCCATAATGCTGGAATTGCCCAGATAATCCCATAACCAAAGTCAGTGTTAAAAAGGATATTGCTACAGAATCTTGTTGGTAATGTTAGCAGTACAAAAAAACGGTTAGATATCCAAGAAATACATTACAAATAGATCAAATATATAGCTTGAATGCAGGCCTTATATAAAACTGTGGCAAATATGAAATAGTAAAGGTAAAGAATGAAACCCAGACCCAATTGGCAATATTTTTATACCAATAATACTGGTTTGTATGCTCCTGACTAATGAATGTAGCCAATAGTAATTGTGAAGACATTGCCAAATGTCTCAAGGGCATCAATTTCAGCAAGCCATAGCTAGAGGTTATCACAGCATGATTCTTGGGTAAGATGCCTGAGGTTATTCAGCACTGGCCCATTGGCTGATATCAACATAAGTGGATGCCAGCATGCCACGTCATTTGTCCGGAAGCTGTGTGTTGAAGCCTCTGGAGACAAATTAATAAAATAAAATTTAGTTAACACAGTTTTCTCTCCTCTTTCTGAAAGCCAGGAAACTGCCACTTGAATAGTATTTTTTCTTATTTTAATTGGCACATTAAATGCATTGCTTAAATTACTTTTGGTCATGGCATACAAACCGCAATGCTGAAAAGACACATCTCAAAACAGTGTGAATTTCAATACTATATTCTGACCGGAAAACACATGCATGATGGTTTAATACAGCGTTTTAATTACATTTACATATGCTTTCATTTCAGGGGAAAAATAATACATATATATACTTTATATATACGTATATTTAAAAAAATATTGATATCTACTGTTATAGGTTATATTGAAGACAAAGGTTATGTTAATGCCTAAAACACGTTTAAAGAGGAAGACTGAAATATCTCATATTGACAGACCTAGTACTAGTACCTAGTACATCATGTTTCTACTCTGTTGAAAAAAAACAGAATATGCTGAAAGGTATGTTTTGAAGCACGGTAGCTGGTTTGTGCTGGTTTAAGCTGGTCATGTGCTGATTTATGCTGGTCCTGAGCTGGTTTAAGATGGTCCTAAACCAACTCATGGCCGTTTTAGGACCAGCTCATGACCATCTTAACCAGCACAAACCAGCCATGCTTCAAAAACCTCCAAACCAGCATATGCTGTTATTGTCAACATGGTCGTCCCAATAAAACTCAATCAGAGGACTTTCTATAAAAGGAGAAAAATCCAGTTAGAAGAGTTAAGAAATTAACATTTTATTTAGGTTTTTTTTATGTTAATTCACAGCGGATGAAGCTGAAGCGAAGGCTGATTTCAAAGAACAAAGCTTTTATGTGTTGAAACGGAACCAAGCTGCTAAGCTGAATGAAAGAATTATGGCTGCTGTCATAAAGCTCTTGCCATCTCAGCCCCACCCATCAAAAAAAAGATTAAATGAGAAATGCATACATTACATAAACTTTGTGCGTATATATTTATCCATGCGTGTGTGTTGTAGGCATGTGTTTGTGGGTGGTTGACAGGGCTCTGTGCTTTAAATGTCCAGCATTATGAGCTGAACATCAAAATGAGCATATGGTGTGACAGATTGCTTTCAGTTTTGCATTTAAATAAACAAAATGAGATAAATCCCAATACAGGTTTAAGATATAATGAAGTTTAAGATGTAATGAATGTAAGACTGAATTCAACTGAAAAAGGAGTTGTCATTTATTCACCCTCATGTCATTCATACAGGTTATATGAGTTTTTCTATTCTTTGAAACTAAGTGGTAGATGCTTTTGTGTCCTCAATAGAAGTATAGATGTTTTTGGTTACCAATGTTCATCAAAATATCAAATAATAAAGTCATACATGTTTAGACTTACATGAGGGTTGAAGTCAGTAAGTACAGATAATAAGATTGACTTGTCTTTTCCCCATACCTTGTAAAAACCAAGAGAGTAACTGTAACAAATCTCCATAAAAGGGAAGGAAGGAGGCGGGAACCGGCAAACATTTAAATATTTAATAATATATATTATAGTAATATAACAGCCGGCGACCGCCGGCGAACAAAACATAATATAAATACAAACATAACACAAGTTCGGGCCCGGTCCTCTCTCTTCGACGGTCCGGTCGCTCGTTCCTTTTATATGCTCCCATCTCCTACGTGATTCGAGGCCGGTGTGCGCACAGCTGGCGCTAATTCACAATTACTCACCGGACTCGAACCACGGTCTCGCCCCGCCTACTCTACTACAGTAACCAATGTTGTCAATGTCTTTACATTCAATACTAAGGCTTAACAGATGAGTGACAGTATATCAACACCACATAAACATTTACTGTACCAATCAACAGTTCTATCAATAGCAAGAGAAAAAGACCATCCCACAAGAACAAACTGAATTCAAGAATAAGTAAACAATATAAAATAACAAGCATCCCTCACCTATTGTGTGAAAGAAATAAGATAATCCGCCTTTCAAACAGCTAGCACTGAACAAATGAATGACATGATATGCTGATTAATGAATCAAATTAATTGGGCTTGTTAACACAGAACACGTTCATGTATTAAAACAATATTTTATTTGATGGGCTTGATGAATAACAAGGTCACTGAATCACTTACTGTTAATGTTCTTATTCACAACACGTTTTTAAACGTGTCAAGTTAAAGGAACAGTTCACCGCAAAATTGAATTTAGTTTTCTTTTACTCACCCTTAAGTTGTTCCAAATCTGTATAAATGTCTTTGTTCTGATGAATACAGAGAAAGATATTTGGAAGAATGCTTGTAACTGTTCCTGGCCACCGCTGAATTCTATAGTAGGAAAAATTGCTTTATAAATGTCTTTGTGTTGAACACAAAAGAAGATATTTTGAAGAATGAAAGAAAACAGGTCTGGGGCACTTTTGAATACAATTGCAATTTTTCCTACTATGGAAATCAACGTTGTGGAAATGTTTGGTTACAAGCATTCTTTCAAATATCTTTCTCTGTGTTCATCAAAACAAAGACATTTGTGTAGATTTGGAACAACTTGAGGGTGTGTAAATGATGACAGAATTTTCTTTTTGGGTGAATTGTTCCATTAAATTATTGATAACAGAAATACATACAATCTCAACGCTGTAGTTTTAAAACAAACAAAATACACTTTACACTTCTCATAAAACAAAATCACTACATTGTTTTATGCGTTGTTTAGGCAAAGTGTCTTTTATTCACAGTCAACACAGACCATGTTGTGGTTATAAATCAGCACTGACAAGAGAAACAGAAAACATATACAGAATGGCTTTATTAGGCAAGAAGCTACAATAAAATATACAATGTTCAAAGAATAGACGCTAAACGGATCTGGAGTGCCAATGCAAATACGACACAATGACATTACGAAACTCCTGTAGGAAACACTGTACTCAGCTTCGGTTGGTTGTAAAAATCCGTATTGCCGAATTGTACATATTGGATGGTTTGAGGCGGATGAATGTTCATTTGCATAATTCAATTTGTTTGATTAATGAATAAATGTTTGATCAATATCCCACATATTCATGATCTATGAGTACATCTATATATCAGATCATATAGGCATCTCAGATATTCCAGAGAAACATATGTGAATTTAGTATTGGGAGGCCATAGTCAAAAAAAATAGCAAGAAGAAATCCCACAGGAGACGATTTCTAGGTTTACACCCCACAGTGAAAACATATCTGTAAGTGATTCCTTTCTATTATTCTCCAAATCTCCCAATTCTGACACGTGGTTCTTTCATACCTTTCGGCGGCAATGCAACTGCCTTGTTTTTCGTCTGGCCATTTTGTGCGCTCTCTCCCACTTGCTTCCATTGTTTCCATCACAAATTCCCTCTCTTATCCTCCCACTCTTCCTGTCTCCGTCCGTCTCTTTCTCTCATTATTCGCTGTGAATGTGAAGATACGTAAAAGCAAAGGCTCTGCAAACAGCCAGTTCCTGGAGCAATGCTTGTTCCGCAACAAATATTCAGAGATCATTACCATTGAGCCAGCTGCTACACCTATTAGAAACCACCAGTGGGGAAGGTCCTTGAAACTATACGCTTTCCAAATAATTACATTGTGAATACAAACGGAAAATGCGGAAAATGCTCCCTAGTATAATTTTCCGTCTTCAATCAATTTCACTGTATCCACCTTGTTCTTAACATCCGCCTATGTATTATCGTTTCTCATCACATGTGCTTTTCTAACCCTGTTTTCTATTAAACTTATTGACGTTTCATGTACTGGAGTATGGCAGATGGTGCAAGCCCATTCTTCCATTGTCCGAAACAATCATGAAATATGCAACAGAACAAGACACAATTTCCACAGTGCTCTTACAATGACACAGAAGGCACACCTGGGGAACAGAATGCCAAGCTGTTGACTCGTGGAAGAAAATGACACAGTGATGTCGTGGAATAGTTCGCGATGAGGAATTCAACATCTGGCCAGCCTTTCTCTGTTAAAGGGACAATGTCACACCGAGCATATGATTAGAGGTCAGACAAACATTTATACACTTAAATAATAAGTACAAAATATTTTCACAACCTGAAAGAACTGCGTTTTCTTTTAAAAAACTAGTGTGCATAATAAGTTCAGCCAGCGTTCAGTAGGCTGTTTATCAAACTGGCTGTCACAAATTAATAAGCTTGAGGCCACGGGCGCTTCAACATTTTTCACTACAAGTGATGGATTTTAAAGGCACTTTTTAATTCGGTTTAACTTTGAGCTTTTTTGCATAGTTTGCATTTTTCTTATAGTCACATACAGGTTTGTATATTTGTAGTTATATGACGGCCAGTTCTCTGTTTTAGCAGATTGCACACTGGTTTTCAATGACAGCAATGCACTTTGAAGGTTCCCAATGAAAAATTCCCAATGCTGGTTTCTTTTCCATGACCCTGTGGCAACTCCAAACCGATGTCACAGAAAGAGTATTTTTACAGAGTTTGTAGAATTATTATAATTTCACAAATTAAATTACTTGATTACTTGACAGCTGCGCTGCTCCCGGATGGCGTGTGACATCAAAGTACCGTGAGAGCGATTGTAATAGTTACGGAACAAGCTGCACTCAGATTCCCCTGTCCCATTTTGATGTAATTTCTCTGATCGGATGTGCGCAGCGCTGCATGACGTTTAAGTCATTACTAGAGAGTTACAAACAGGTGAGTTTGATCAGGGTTAAGGCTGCAGGAAGTTGACGTCGTGGGCCACAATTTAGAACCACCAGTAGCCTACATCATAAGCCTGTGTCAATGGCATGCCATGCATTTTTGCTTCTTGTAAACAAAACCTCATGACAAATCAATATATGATTTATTTGAGAAAATTTCCTCTAATGTGATTTTCACAATATCTGATCAGTTTTGTAATTTCTCACTGAATATACTTTAATGTTCTGTGACCCCCAATATGTTATTTCCAGTGCATGAACACAGGGAATTACTGTAAATTTCACATGTTTTTTACAGTGTACTGTTTGAAAATATTTAATGTCAGTATTAAAGTTTTTTGGCCTTTAGTATGAACATTAGAGATGCATGATTCTGGATAAATTGAGAATCACGATTAATTTGTTTCAAATAGAGGTTACGATTCTCTTATGATTCTAAATGACGACTAAAAGTAATACATCACTTAATAGGTTCCGACCGAAAAAGTTTAATTATTTAGGTAAGGTAATATTTAGGACTTTTATTTTTTATTTAAAAATTATTACATTTTTCATGGTAAACCTATAGTTAACATTCAGTGAGAATTTTTTACAACAAATACAATAGGTAGACTATAGTGGTTCATCTTTTAAAGTTTTACCTCAAATGCAAAAGTTAAACTTCCTATAAAGTATTAATGCATTGAAGTAGCTTGTATATATACAGTATATGAAATATTTCTACAGTGAAATGCTAGGCAACGTGATGAAAAGCTCTTATAGTTCTGCTTCGTAAATACAGTTATATGGATGAAGTAAAGTTACCTTTTCAAGCGTGCGCATGGGACAGCGTACAGCATCAGTCAGGAACCAATGGCTCGCAATCCGCAAAGGACAATAGATTCTCCAGATTTAAAGAGCCGATCTTTAAATCTAGAGAATCTAGTGTCCTGCTACTGACAATTTTTAAAGGGCGGGAGCCACTCAAAATGCCCCGCCTTAATTTCCTGTTTCAGAGGAAAAAACGTCAATGCTTCGACCAAAGTTGCAGATTTCATAGA